>NW_015505325.1:1342437-1344812 GCF_001515645.1 Sinocyclocheilus grahami | reverse complement strand
AACACATGCATGTATATATTTAAGAAAAATATGTTGTGTTTATATATTAAATATATTTATGTATAATATAAAATATAAGAATATAAATATATAAATGTATATACAGTACATGTAAATATAAAAATATATATATATATATACACATACATATAAATATATATATATATATACATACACATATACTGTATATACATATATACTGTATATACATATATATACATATATATATATATATGCTTATCACATATTATTCAGGGCAGGTCACCTCAACAATACTCAATCACACTTCTGGTTAAGTGGCATGATGTAGTTAATAAGGTGAGAAAAGATACAGCTGCAGATGCAGATAAAGACCTCTACCAAAAAGTTAGCAGTTTCCTGAAAAGACCTGAAAACAACAACACTGCATATTAAAAACGGTGCAATAGTGCAATGCATCTGAAAACAGCCTTGTTTATATTAGCAATGCAGCCAGAGTCAAGCTGTAACGGAAACAGGAACTTCACACAAAGAAGGCTGGCTAAAAAAAACAAAAAAAAAACACTTCATCAATCGCCCGAAGCTGTTTGTATGTTGCCTAATGCAAAGAACTCTTCAGTCAAGGAAAATGTTCACGTTTTCATACCATACATTTAAACAAAAGGTGATTTTAAAGAGAGACAATCAATGAGATTGCAGCTGATGCAGGAGGTGGGACACGCTCAGATGTGGCGGCAGCTGGCATGACTCTCATTCAGAGCTCTTTACTGTGTCTGAGACCCCAGAGAGAGGGAAGCCACCGGCAGCTGCAGCTCTCACTCACAAAGAGTTTTTTGAGGAGGTGTTCGTGGCAGCTATACGAGGCTCCAATTCATTCAAGTCTCGGCAAAGAGGCAACACATCATTAAAAATCACTCCTCAGAAATAACCCTGCTGAAGCGTAATTTCCACCTTGCCATCTGAAGGTCTGATGCTGAATGGCAATTTTAGAAATGTGCAGGCCTTCATTTCAAACCCTAAATCTTCATTTTTTCTTTTCTCCCTTATTTTTAACTGCCAATTTCAAACAGTGATTTCAACACGAAATGGATGAATGTAGATAAAAATTCAGGGAATGTTCACCCACATTCTTCAAATATACAGTATGTATATATATATATATATATGTGTGTGTGTGTGTGTGTGTGAATATAACAGAAAAAAAGAAATGTGTACAAGTTTGCAATAACTTGAGGGTGAGTAAATGACAGAATTTTAATTTTTGGGTGAACTAGCCCTTTAATTATCATAAATGAAAATAAATGTAATCATTTAACATGCATTTTTAATATATTTTTTAATTATTTAAATGGGCTCTATTACAAAGTCTTGATTTTGTTTTGGGGGTGTACTAGAACAGGGGCATGAACGGCTTGAATAGTTCCTGTATCAAATGAAGGGAAAGCTAGCGTGTTTCCGACATATAACACTCGTGACATGTGACCAAGTGGTGACCCATATTGGAATTAGCGCTCTGCATTTAACCCGCAACCCCGGGGAGCAGTTGGGGGTTCGGTGCCTTGCTCAAGGGCACCTCAGCTCTCTGCCACCTTCAATGATACATTCACTCCCCCCACCTACAATCCCTGCCGGTACGGGATTCGAACCTGCAACCTTTGGGTTACGAGTCCGACTCTCTAACCATTAGGCCACGACTTTTGGTTTATGACTTTCGATATCACAAATCCCGGAAAATATGCGCTGTAGTCCAAACGAGTTGTTCGTTGTAGTTTTTGAAAAGTGATTTCTGTTAAATAAAATATCTGCTTTTGAAGTGGACTTTGAGCTTTGTAACTTTGCAGATCTTTTTTATGCTCAAACAGCAACACAGCAACATTACTAAAGTTGAAAAAGTGAAAGCATAATAGGACCCCTTTAAAAATTACTAATATTTATTAAAACATTATTACATTATTAGTTAAAGGTGTGTTCAACAGGACCGTGCATTTGTAATGCATTATTAAGGTTTGCGTTTGGGTACTTTCTGGTCTTACACTCCAGATGACCAGAATTCTTAAATTGAAGCCTTTTGCATGTTAAACTAAATATGTAATTCAATGACTACGTTTACATGGACATCAGTAATCTAATTATTTACCTTATTCTAAATAAGCCAATATTATAATTATGGTGTTTACATGAGTTGCTTTTAGAATATTTCCTTTCATATTCCTATCCCATTTTACATGTTATAGTACATAGTTTGATAAATGGCACACGTCAATACATCCCCACGCGACGCCATCCGACGCCCCCTCCGGAATTTCACGTATAAACATATAGTTCGTCTTTGTGATGATGCCATGTACAGTTTTGGGTGTTTCATTTTTAATTTTATGAAAGCTTCAAGTGCAGTT
>NW_015505325.1:1308969-1341656 GCF_001515645.1 Sinocyclocheilus grahami | reverse complement strand
CATATATATATGTGTGTGTGTGTGTGTGTGTGAATATAACAGAAAAAAAGAAATGTGTACAAGTTTGCAATAACTTGAGGGTGAGTAAATGACAGAATTTAAATTTTTGGGTGAACTAGCCCTTTAATTATCATAAATGAAAATAAATGTAATCATTTAACACGCATTTTTAATATATTTTTTAATTATTTAAATGGGCTCTATTACAAAGTCTTGATTTTGTTTTGGGGGTGTACTAGAACAGGTTCTAAAAACACATTATTTTTCCCATATTTTTCATTATTACAACAATGTAGACTCTCCCCAGTCTGGCATGAACAGCTCGAATAGTTCCTGTATCAAATGAAGGGAAAGCTAGCGTGTTTCCGACATATAACACTCGTGACATGTGACCAAGTGGTGACCCATATTGGAATTAGCGCTCTGCATTTAACCCGCAACCCCGGGGAGCAGTTGGGGGTTCGGTGCCTTGCTCAAGGGCACCTCAGCTCTCTGCCACCTTCAATGATACATTCACTCCCCCCACCTACAATCCCTGCCGGTACGGGATTCGAACCTGCAACCTTTGGGTTACGAGTCCGACTCTCTAACCATTAGGCCACGACTTTTGGTTTATGACTTTCGATATCACAAATCCCGGAAAATATGCGCTGTAGTCCAAACGAGTTGTTCGTTGTAGTTTTTGAAAAGTGATTTCTGTTAAATAAAATATCTGCTTTTGAAGTGGACTTTGAGCTTTGTAACTTTGCAGATCTTTTTTATGCTCAAACAGCAACATTACAGACTAACTAAAGTTGAAAAAGTGAAAGCATAATAGGACCCCTTTAAAAATTACTAATATTTATTAAAACATTATTAGTTAATTATTTAAAGGTGTGTTCAACAGGACCGTGCATTTGTAATGCATTATTAAGGTTTGCGTTTGGGTACTTTCTGGTCTTACACTCCAGATGACCAGAATTCTTAAATTGAAGCCTTTTGCATGTTAAACTAAATATGTAATTCAATGACTACGTTTACATGGACATCAGTAATCTAATTATTTACCTTATTCTAAATAAGCCAATATTATAATTATGGTGTTTACATGAGTTGCTTTTAGAATATTTCCTTTCATATTCCTATCCCATTTTACATGTTATAGTACATAGTTTGATAAATGGCACACGTCAATACATCCCCACGCGACGCCATCCGACGCCCCCTCCGGAATTTCACGTATAAACATATAGTTCGTCTTTGTGATGATGCCATGTACAGTTTTGGGTGTTTCATTTTTAATTTTATGAAAGCTTCAAGTGCAGTTCATTATTTGTATGTGCATACAGACGATGGCGGTGTTGAAGCAAAATGCGTTCGTCGCAAAATGCAGCAAAAAGTCCTACACAACGGTAATAATGTGATTAAGGTGTTTACATGTCTATACTGCACTTTAGTAATGCGACTAAAATAGGAATACTCCACATGTCTTAATTCGATTTCTGTTTACTTCGATTATGACTTTAGCCGGATTAAGGTAATAAAAAATCTCTGTTTACATGGTAGATTCTTAATCAGAGTATTGTCTTAATCGTATTAAAATCGGAGTATTGTTGTCCATGTAAACGTACTCAATGATGTCTTTGAAGATCTGGACCATCAGAGAGGTGTGACTGATGTGGCACCTGTTGAAATGGGCTCCAATTTCAAATGCTGGAAACCTGATACGCTCCATAAAACTTCTGCTTTCATCTGGCATTGCAGCATTAAAGTGACGTCTCGCTCTGCCGCCAACACAGCATTACAATACTTTGGCTGAGGACTATGTCTTGGACACTGGCAACTGATCCTACAGACAAATACTTCATGCTAAAACATAAGAGCAGTGATCAGAATGGGCTCTGTGGTATATGTGGGGTTTTACTGCTATGATCATGTGACCTAACAATCAGAACAATCCTGTAGTAACCCTGCCTCAAAAGCAGAGATAACAAGAACAGGTGTCCAGCAGAGGACAGGTGTTTCATATCGAAACAGAACAGAAGAAAAAAATCCACATAAAAACATACTAGGTATAGCAGAATGCAGGATATTAAGTTCATTCTTATTCAGTAGATGTAAATATTTGCTTTGACAATAACTTAATTCTAGTATGATTATTTACAAAATGTTATGACTTGATAAATTCTTCTGAAAATAATTTAAAATCATTTTCAAAACTTTATTTTACAATAATTTCAATGTGATTTATTGCATTCATTTTAATAGTTTAAACACAATAAATATTTCCCAAGTTAACATGATAAATTGTAAAATCTGTAGTCGCATCATGCCATCTGAAATTTGTTAATGATTTGGTTTGATTTGAAACATTTTTGTATGGATCATAACGGTTAAATTTTTTTTATATACATTTAACTGTTATTTAATGCTCATATGTTGCATACTCCACAATGACAAACTAGAGTAAAACTACTCACTCTCTCTCTGTTCACGTTCCTTTAAAATGGCGTCTAGCCATTTCTGCTTGTCCTCAGCATTCTTGGCCATGCACACAAACCATTTGTTTTTGGCCGTGTTGTGAATCTTCCAGCCACTGGTCACCGTGTAGTTGTTACTGTGATAGTCCGCTAGAAAGACAAAGTAAAAGAACATGAAAAACAACAAAACAGGTTAAACAATATCCATAAACACTAATAACATGACTACACCCATTGAATCACACAAACATTATATACAACACAACTACTACTTATATGGCATGCTAACAATAAACACTGCAAACAACTACATCAGTTTGTTGCTACATAATCTACATAAAGATGTTCACCAAGGGTCTACAAAAATCAGATCAGATCATCTAATCAAAATCATTTGCACCTTCAAATTAACCTTAAAAAAACTGGGAGGTCTCATTTCTGCTAAAATATAATTTTGTCAGCTTATTACCAAGGTTAAAAAGGTTCCCTCTTACCATTACTAAATGAGTTACTTCAACAATCCAGAAGCATCAATAAGGTAAAAAGGTTAAACTATCCCATTAGTGTGAGAAATCGTTAAAGATGCATTTTGGCACATGGCACTTCTCTCCCACCATTAAACCAAAGCCTGACAGAGTGTGTGAGTGAGGGGTTCAGACTGTTACTCATGGTCCAATTTTAACCCAGACCTGACAGCAGGTGAATTTTATGGAAAAATGAATGAGGTATGGAATAGGTAATGAGCAGTGGTTAATGTTGAGGTAGTATAAATGGATTTCAGACTGCTGAGAGGATCTGACAAAGGCTTTTAGCTCATATAAAACTGGAGAGAATTTATGGGTAATCGTATTAGGCACACAAGTCTGGTTCAGTAATAAACACCACCTAAGCATTATCTGATTGTTTTCAAATTAAAACAACAGCTCAGTCAAAACAAGCAGATTAGATTGCCATGCTTTTACATGTGAGAGCGATGAAAAACATGGAGTAATGTGAGAATATAGACATAAGTTGTTTTCGGTTGCCACATTTTTTCCCCTATTGCCACACATGATGTGCCATTTTATAACTGTTTCAAATGTGACTGATCCAATCAAAATTTAGAGTCAGAACTATACATTTTATATTACTTTTACTGTTTTGAATCTTGTTTTTCAACGCAAGACATATTACATATGACCATTACATATTATGGTGTTGCTTTTGCAGTAAAGTCAGCCTTTTATTGTAATTCATTTACTATAAATAATCCTATCTTTTGGTTTACAGTTTCCAAAAAAAAAGATAATTTGTAAAATATTTAATATTTAAAATAATAACAAATTATGATACTATTTATAAATAATATATATATTATTTATAAATATTATCATAATTTATGTTATTATTTTAAATATTAATACCCCACCCCCCCCTCCCTGGAAAATCACATACAAAATGGTACAGAAAAATAAGACTAAATTAATGTTCATAAAATTGCTATAAATGTATTTTTAGATTGTATATACCATGTACTATATCAGTGGTTCCCAACCCTGGTCCTGGAGCCCCCCCAACACTGCACATTTTGCATGTCTCCTTTCTCTGACACACCAATTTCAGGTCTTGGAGGCGACTAATGAGCTGATGATCTGAATCAGGTGTGTTTGATTAAGGAGACATGCAAAACATGCAGTGTTGGGGTGCCTCCAGGACCAGGGTTGGGAATCACTGTACTATATTATGTGAATTTCCAGCATAAAATATTAAACAAAATGACAAAATTACTCATAGCGTGATATATGATTTTGGTCATAACACCCACCCCTTCCAATCATTATTCAACACTAAACTGCCTTGAAATCTCCCTTGAAATACTGTAATCATAGAACTGCAATATGGCCGAAAATCTGAATTTCAAACTACCTTCCATCTTCACCCCCAGCATGTGAGTCATTTTATCTGTAACCATATCCAAGGCGGCAAAACACACCAGCTAAATGATGCATTTACACAGATGTGGAGCGTCATGTGACTCAAACCCTGATAAACATGACACTGAGAGACTGAAACACAAAACACAGTCTCACATTGGCCATATCAACTGAAGGGACGTGTGGTTTAGGCTGGTACTGTGACAACCCTATGGCTTGTTTTTCAGAAAGGATGTTATTCTTTGTGGCTCTGAGAAATAGAGAGAGAGAGAAGTTGCACTTCCACCCTGCTACTTAAGGTGTGGTGAAAGACTAAGAGCAAAAGGTGAGAAGAGCAGCCGTTACTTCCCTTGAGAGTTCAATTTCATGCTCGGCCCAACAGCTGAACGGCACCTTTGACGAGGGCCCCTCAACGGTCAGTGCAGCAGAGGTGCTAAATGCGAAGTGCATGATTCTGAGAAGCCATGCGTGATCTTATCTTCAGGACACAGAGTCGCTAATTCTACTGCATCAGCTGAAGTTCCCTTTAAATGGATTTGTTTGTTGCTTGTGATCTTCATAAGTATCACATGGTGATCATATGGAACAAAAAGGATATCACACAGGAAACACCCTTACACATCCCAAGAAAACGTTGCTTTGTACACTACCATTCAAAAGCTTTTTTTTTTTTACAGAAATTAATGATTCAGCAAGGATACATTAAATTGATCAGAAGCGACAGTAAATACTTTTACATTGTTACTGAATATTTCTACAGTATTTCAAGTAAGTGCTGTTCTTTTGAACTTTCTACTCTTCAAAGAATCCTGAAAAAATGTATCACAGCTTCCACAAAAATATTAAGCAGTACAGCTGTTTTCAACATTGACAATAATATGAAATGTTTCTTGAGCACAAATCAGCATATCAGAATGATTTCTGAAGGATCATGTGACACTGAAGACTGGAGTAATGGCTGCTGAAAATACAGCGTTGCCATCACAAGCATAAATTACATTTTAAAATATATTATTATTATTATATTATTACACAATATTAATGTTTTTATTGTATTTTTAATCAAATAAATGCAGTGGTGAGTTTAAGAGACTTCTTTGAAAATCATTACAAATCTTACGGACCCTAAATGTTTTAAGACTAGTGAATATTTGTGTGGCAGGATACAGACACAGTAGTTTCAAAAACTACTTAGCTGCACTGGAAACTCAACCCACTGATTTGAATAGGCTTTGAAGTTAGCATGTTGCTAAGCTAACAATTCAATACTCGAAGCAGCAAGAAAATACACATCACCTGTAAAACTGGGTAAAATAATGTATTTTTAATTGCACTAGAAAAGCACTAACAAACTCAAACCTACCAGTTCCATCTTCCACATTCTCGACCTCCATGACCTCAGTGTTGATGCGGCCTCTGAACACGTACTGCGGCCCGTTGATGGATTTTGTCCTTTTGGTGGATTTCTTCCCAGACACTCTGGATTTTTAAAGGGTGAAAAAATGAGACCAGTATTGTTTAGTTTCTACACATGATTCTGATGGCTGTTTCAGTGAAGTGTTAACAACTAGGGATAATAGCAATCTACTAGAAAACATGTTTATGCTTATGGTTATGCAGGTAGGTTACCAACATTACAGACAAGACTCAAAAGCATCTTTAAGGCCTAACCGGGACTTCCTCTTGCAGTAGACTAGGAGGTTGTCAAACAGGAAGAAGACCCGTTCCTGGATGTTTCCAGCTGATATCTTCAAAAGGTTGCCTTGGAGCAACAGTTCGGTGCAAATATCAGTCAAGTTCGTCCCCTGATGAACAAAACAAAGGAACATTTGTATTGATCTGGATAAACATGCATCTTCATGTGTCATGAAAAAAAGCAGTATAAGAGTTTCTACTATAAATATTCCAATTTAAATATTTTATTCAGAAGTGATTAGCTGCATTAGCTCATGTAGCAGAACACCGGCAGTTGAAAAAAAATATGAAAATGCTGCCAACATTTATACCTTTGGTTATTCTATCATCCATCTTTTCAACAAGTGCACATTAGATTTGCCTTTATTTGAAATTATTATAGTGAGAGCATCTAATTTCATTTAAAATAGTTCCAATCTGGTCATTAATCCAGACCTTCCATCTGTGTCTCAGATAAGAGGGGATGGTATCACAGACTGTGTCCTGTTCAATATCCAGTACCCTTAAAAATGTATTCCACTCGCTGTGGTTCGTGCTGACTCTGTACAGGATGTGATTTTCTATGTTCTGCAGGTGTGTGCGTGTGAGAGTGTGTTTGATAAGCAGACTCCATTTTCTCTGCTTAATCAATGGCGTGCCCAGACGGGTCAATTAGAGAGATGGGAATCTGCTTCCCGCTTGTTCTGCACTATTTACCTATAAAGGTGAAACACTCTGGACTAAATGGAAACTTAATGCATTTGGTTTTCAATCGGACCCCACATCCTGAAACACTCTATATCTGGGGTTAAATAAAGCCTGATTTTTAAGCCCTCATTTTATGTTGCTTTAAATGTTTAATGTTATCTATAAATGATCTCAGAAGAATTGAAACCTTGAAGGAATAATTCTATCATTCCAAACTCATATTATTTGCTTTCTTCTGTGAAATGTTCAAGAATGTACTTGCTGCTCTTTTATATACTGTATAATGAAAGTAAATGGATATCCAGAATGTCAAGCTCCATTATTACTAGGGCTGCACGATAAATCGCATGCGATATTTAACGCGCATATTATCAGTAAAGCCGGTTCTGTAATCAGCGGTAAATCTCCATCACGTGCGTGCCTTCACATTGAGCAGCATTAACTACACAGAGCCGTTGTTCACTGACGAGCTGCGCAAAACCACGTTCATATTTGCAAGATTTTTTTGCGCAGCTCGTCAGTCAACAACGGCTCTGTGTAGTTAATGCTGCTCAATGTGAAAGCACGCAGGTGATGGAGATTACTGAACCGGCTTTCTGACAAGATGCACGTTAAATATCGCATACGATTATCGTGCAGCCCTAATTATTAAAAAAAATATATATATAATAATAAAAAACATAAAAGTTTAATAAAAGTGGTGTATATACAGGTGCATCTCAATAAATTAGAATGTCGTGGAAAAGTTCATTTCAGTAATTCAACTCAAATTGTGAAACTTGTGTATTAAATAAATTCAATGCACACAGACTGAAGTAGTTTAAGTCTTTGGTTCTTTTAATTGTGATGATTTTGGCTCACATTTAACAAAAACCCACCAATTCACATAAATATTTAATAAAAAATATAATTAAAAAGTAAAAAGTAAACACTGTAACCAACAGAGCACTCAGTATTCTGGGAAGTTTGTGAGCATTGGGAATCATATTTTTTCAAATAAAGCCAAGGTAACACTCATTTTACACACAGCACACAGTGGAAATGACATGAATATGGCAGTGGGCAAATGCATAAAGCGCAGCATAATTTGAAATAACGAGTTTAAAGTTTGTCGATCGCGCGTCTCCAGTGAAGCTGAACTCTGCTCCTGTCCGCAAATGCACACTTCACAAGATCTCACAACTGGATCCGACTAAGTTTGCAAGGTTTGTGAAATTAAATGTTTATTAGTCATTCAAAGATTTGTTTAAATTATATAAATCTGTATTTGCTGAATGCTGACGGCAAACAAGAAAGTTTTATAATGTTTGCCTTCCTATTACTAATAATATAAAAGCAATCATTATGATACTTTTGTATACATTTTAATTCCTTTGTTTAACCGTTCTATCTGATTATTAGACAGACTTCTATCCGTATAGAACTGTTAACGACAACAGCGAACAAGAGGGAGAATGTGAGCACTGTGTGCGCCGTCCCGTCACGAACGCATCGGCAAAACAGGAAAACTTATCGGCCGATGCCGATATTTAAAAAATGCCAAATATCGGCCTTGGCGATATATCGGTCAACCACTACTTGTCATTTTATAGTTTGACAGCCCACATTAACTCTTATTACATGTTAAATATAAATGTGTCCAGCACAGTCTTTAACATTTCTTATTTTGTGTTCTACAGAACAATGAAAGTAATATGGATTTGGAACAACATCAGGTTGAGTAAATAATGGCAATTTAAATTTTTTATGGGCAGACTATTCCTATCAACAAATTTTAAAATATTTTAAATAATCCCCATCCTGTCATGCTTTGCAGGGATATTGAATGTTCACAGAGGCATGATGGGATTGGAAAATAACAACAGGAGCAAGAATGCACTCTATGCACTAAACTGAATGCACCGCCAACTATAGAAAATGCCCCACTTTGTACAACCACTCTGTACAGCATCGGATAAATCAATAAAGAGGGTTAATGGACATACACAGAGTGAGAGAAAAAGAGGATGGAGACAAAGTAACTATGGTATAGAGAAGATGACGGGAAAAAAAGAAGCGACAGAGAGACAAGCAAAGAAAGACAAGCAAAGAAGTGCTTAAGAGAAAGAGAGAGAGAGGAGGGGAGTTTGTGGTGGCACATGTTGCATGTTTAACTAAACCATAAGATCTCCATGGTAACGAGCCTTTGTGTTAAGACTTCCTCTTCCTGCTTGTGGTGTGTCCTAAGAAAATGTCATCAGAAGACAAGGCGACACTGATCATGTCCACATCAGTGATTCTTTCGAGGCTACGCTTAAAAATGTTCATAAACACAAAGCATACTGTCAAAGAGGAACTTCCCCAAAACAAAGAGTTTTTTAAAGAAACATTAAACCAAAATAACTGGTGCTGGTCTGTTCCTTTAAAACCATCAAACAGGAAAAAAAACACCATCTATGACAATGACCGATCATGTGACTAACTCACCTCCCAGCCCTCTATGTGTGACTGTAATATCTCAAGAGCCTCTAGTTTCTCCATCTGTCGCTTGGTCTCGTTGATGTTGCAGCACACGGCTTTCATGGCCTGCAGAGCCTTCTCTACCGCGGGGTAATCTGAATGCTTCTTAGAGGTCCTCTTCAAAAGTTCCTGAAGGACAAACAGCAGGTACATCCTTGTGTTACACACTTACACATCAACTATCTGCTGGTATGCTTCAGATACTGTCCACATGGGGCTATTAAGCAGTATTTAAATCATCAGTAAATCAAAACTGACCCCATTTTCTTTTGTGATATACGTGCATGATCTTATTCCCAAGTAAGTCGATGTCTTTGTAATTATAAATGTACACCTCCATTCCCCAATAGTTATATTATTTTAAACAACTTTCCTTAAGAAACAGTAGTGTATATATATATATATATATATATATAAGAAATAAACAATCAACTCATAATGCACATGCTTGTAAATTGCCATAGTGGAAAAGGGCAGTACTGAAGCAGTACCTTCAGAAGCAAAGGGTATTTACAGATCCTCTGGATGGGTGAGAGGAGATACCCCTCAAGAGGAACATCTGTGCTCTTCTTTCCACCTAACAACATGAGGTGCTGAAAAAACAAACACATGTTCTCATTTGCACAACATCCCATTAAACTGATTCATGTTGAGTGTACAGTGGGTTTCCATAGAAAGCATTGAAAGGCATACTCTCACATCCTGATTTGTACAGTAAAAAGTTTGGGTATCACTTTCACTTCAATAAGTTCTGGAGATACATCTATTTCCTGTGACAAGTTATTCTAGCCACTAATGTTTATTTGTTTTAATCACTAATAAAATCTATTGCAGGGTTTCATATATGAAACTGATCTGTCACAGGATGTGTGAGGGATCTTCATCAGAATATGATGTAATAAAAGAGACTGGACTTTTTGAAAAGGAAAGGTGCTTACCAGCAGGAAAGTCCGTACATGAGGGATCTTGTTAAGCTCCATCAGTAGTCTGAGAGCTTTCTCGTGGTTACTACAGTACTCGCCATACACAGAGAAACGGTCCCTCTGCAGTAGAGAGAGAGAGGAGTCAAAACACTTTAAAAACACTCTGGAGTCAAACTCTTTCTTTTCTTTTTTTTGGTGGGGGTGCGACCCTCGGATTTATAATTTTTTTGTTAGAAAGAAGGTATATTTTTCCGCATTCCCATTTATAAATCTCATGTTCAGGGACAAACTTTGTCCCAGGCTGGCAGGCCCTTTGATCCATCCATAAAAAGGCCCTGTGAATTTCAGCGAAATCCCCGCTCAGCTGATATGAAAAATACTAAACATATAATAAATATTTTAACCTAGAACCTATTTTAACTAGAATAGCTCAGTAAACCTCTTCCTTTAACCATTCTCTCAAATACTGAGCTGCTAAGTGACATAAAGGGGTGAATTCAGGTAGTGAAACTGCTAGAGATGCAACAAGGCACTGTCATTCGGCCCTACATTATCCGAAACAGCACAGGAAGTGAAATAAAAGAGCATAGATTTGCCTGAAAGCCACACCTTCTCTGTGGAGTGCAAAGCTAGGTGGAAATAAGAAGTTGCAAGCAAAAATAAATAAATAAAAGAAAGAAAAGCAACTCATCTTCAGACATTTAAAAGTGAGCAGTGCACACCTTTTATGATTAAAGAAGTGCACTGTTCACTTTTAAGAGCTTAAAGATAAGTTGCTTTTCCCCAAGTTTAATCCCAGCCAGCAGTAATTACAACAAATCTCTACTACATTACAATTTAAAAGTTTGACAGCTAGTCATTATTATTACTATTTTAAATTATCAAAACTAATTTAAGTATTATGTAGTGGCCAATAATAATAATAATAATAATAAATTACTAATTAATAAGGCCAAATCTGCACACTCCGGACAACAAACTTTTTAAAGAGTACTGTAAGACACTGGTTAACTGCTTTTCCTTCACAATATGGTCCAACTAACCTTTAAAAAAAATTATAATAAAATAAAATCCAGAAAGTCCAAAAGAACTGTTCATCTGGATCAAATCAGGGCTGAGGTGACAGTTTATTAAAGATGCATGTGGTGAAGGTAGGATGTCATTTATCCGAGCTCCACAGGAACAGACTGTGTAGGCACTGTAACCTTGACAGGGACACTGTGAATCCTGACGGATGAGGGTGCTTGAGGCATCCTGACAAAGCAGGAAACCGATACTGGGATTCCACAGGCACTGTGTGGTTGGACAGTAGTTGTTTGTTTTCCTCTTTATGATACATCTCCATTTTCGTGCTTTCTCCATTTACCCTCTTTATTTGTATGTGTGTGTTGTCTGTACATGTTTGTCTGTGTATATGTCTAGAGAGGGTCTGGCATTTGCATTAGTGTGTATACAGTGTGTGTGTGTCAGTACTCTGGTTGGGCCCTCAGGGCTCCAGACCTCAGCACCTGTAATGACAGAGTTTGGCAGCATCACACACCCTCATGCATGAACGAGGCGAACATCTGCCCTGGCATATGCTTCATAGCACCGTTCATCCAAAAAACACATACACATACACCGTGAGTCCAATTAAGAGGAAATTGACTGCAGTTTGAGGTTAAAACCTCAGAATGTTTCAGTGAACTTGGTCGAAGGTCACATACAAATGCCAAACCCAAAATGGCTTCTTTTGAGAACCATAGAAAGAGTTAAAGTGCCAGAATTAATGTGCATGGCTGACAGCCAACACTAAGAAATGAATTAAATCAATGTTCAAATCACAAATCATCATCATTACTACCATATTTCCATAGAGGGAAAAGTATTTTAATTTATACAGAACTGTTTAAATGGATAAAGAAGCTAGAATTGAAGACAGCTATTTAGACAACATTACCAATGTTTCCATAAAGTTGCAACATTAATGCATATGAAAGATCTGAATATTCCATTCAGTATTTTTAATTCAATATCCAAAAATTCTAATAAAAATACTTGAATAGTAACCCAGATAATATCATATCAAGCCTTCCAGAAACTGAAAAATGTAACAAACCAACTGACTAAAAATGGATCAAGTATTATCATGCAGTGATTTTGGACTGATATCCTTAAATAAAGTGGAGCAGACAGACCTTCTACTAAAACCCCTAGAGCTGCTAACTAAAATCATTATATACATTTCTTTCTTCTGTTTGAACTGAACATTTGTTGCTAAAATTGGAATTCTTTTATTGAACTACTGGTCACATGTCCGACAGGTTACACATTGAAACTTTTTTTTTTTTTTTAGAAAGACCACAGGGAGGGGAGGTAGTCTCGGGGCTGACAGTATTTTGAGAGAATGGAGGAGGTGACTGCATACAGATCTAGGATACTGGGAACGATCCCGCAATGGATGGATTGGGAATAACATTTTAATGGTTTGCAAGACTAATAAGCTCAAAAATCATAAATAAGAGCACTAGTTCAAAGATGATTTCAAATGTAATCTCATGGACTCACAAACTTCAGGAACACATGTCCGAGAGAATGATGCGCCTGGGGTTCAGGCTGCAAACAGGCATCCAGAGTCGAAAGAAACTCACAATGGAATTCCAAAATGGACTCGATGTTGGAAAACAAGATCTGCGTGAAAGAAAGAGACAATATTTAAGAAAATCCCTAAAAATATTTTTTTTCCTGCAAGAGCAAAGGCTCTTGACACTTTTCTCCAAAAAAAAAAAATTTAGACACCTAAGCCACACTTAAAAATGTTAAATGTTATTAATTTTAAAGAAATATCATTTATTTCCACATGGTTTGATCTTAAACACTTGATTTTAAGTGTCCAAGTATTATTGTAGCCACGGTATTTCTTCTAAATAATAATACTGCATGTAAAGGTTTTTTTTTTTTTTTACCTTGACCTGCTCTGGAGTGAGACATTGTTGGTTTTCTGCAGTCTGCCTTATTCTCTGGAGAAAAGCCTGTTGATTTTCATAAATAGAGAGAGATACAGAGGGAAAAAAGTTAGTGATTATAACATGGAATCACTGTGGTGTGGGGCAGATTTGTATGGTTGCCACACTTATGTTCATTTTTTGAAGTTCAATTCCTGTAAGTTTATACCCCCTTTCTGTCTGTAACTCTGACTGGAGACTCAACATTCATCTTCAGTGACAAACACACACAACAATGTCAAGTCAAACTCCGCATACTACACTGTCTACTGGAAATGGTTTAGCAAGCATCACATCAAAGAAGAAAAAAACAAGTGTCATAGATACATTTTCAGAGGCTTTACAAAGAGATCTTAACAGCACTTTACCCTGCAGTGCATACAGACTATGCGCTAAAACTGAAAGGATGGGAGGCCTTCTACACAAACATGCACACAAAACTATCAAATCAGAAACACAAAACTCAAAGTAATGATTTATATCTGCATTTACTGCACGCAAATATAGCAAAAAATTTTATAAACATTCAGTCATTATCAATGTAGGACTGCAAATCTTCAGCCTGCATTGTATATACATATAAAGCAGTATTTCCCAACATTTTGACTCCAGGGTCCCCATTATCGACAACAACAATATGACTTTTCCAGTTTTTCATTATTTACTGGACAAGGATTAAGGGCAAAAAATGTTAAAAATATTTTTTACTAACAATTTCTACTCCGTAAAATATAGAGCTTGGTATAACCAAAAAAAAAAGTATATTCATTATAAAAACACAGCTATATGATTTTATTAATTTACACGACTTTTCCATGAGTGGGAACCCTGATTCTTTAAAGAAAAGAAAAAAGTTGAGGGGGTGAATTAAAATAAGAAATATCTTGATTTTTTTTGTTGTTTTAACATAATTTGATGCTTGTTTGGTCATATTTTAAATTATTTTAATCTTACATCTTGAAGCCCCACTGAAAGTTTGCTGAGGTCCACTGATATATCCACATTTAGACTGTCTCTGCGAGTCAACAGTATATTTGGTGAACTGTAGATATGCACATTATCCATAATCTTCATTCAGCTTGCTGAGAAGCAGATACAAACAGAAACAGAGGGTTGAGAGAATTATAAATATAATCTTCATCACTGATTTGCAGTTTTAGAAGAGTCTCCCCTGGAGAAAGACAGTTTGCCACTCACTGACTGTTTCTAATTCTAGCTCTGTAAAACACTTCTCATCAGCAGCGGCAGCAGCAGTGAGGAGATCTGCTAACAGTGCGCTCGACTCACTCCGCCCCAGTGTCTGTTAAATTACCTGTCACTACAGCTATTGTCTCCGACGGTCTCCCACAGCAACAGGACACAGCTAAAGACTTATCCTGAGCGTCTTCACCTTTGCCACCTCTGCTATTGTTGTTTTTTTCATTCCATCTTTCTCTTTGATTCTTTTATTAGCATGTGAGGTGATTTTGTGCGTCAGCATAGGGCTGACTGTTTTGGTAGAAAAATCTCTCATCGCCAGTCTCCTTCATCCTTCTCTCATAGATTTTAAAGGCAAACAGGACCTTAAATGCAGGCCATCCTTTACCACATAACAAGATGAAAAGTTGGTTGGCTAATGAAAAGCACTCGCTGTCCCACGGCATCCTTCTGATAATGACAGACTAAATTCTGTGTCTCTGGAAGACATTTAGGATGGCAGCTTATGCTCCTAAGAGTGTTTGTTTGTAGAAACTCTTCAACACATTTAGCTGTAAACATCATGTGAAATCACATGCTTGCTTTCAAGAAACGCTCAAGTCAACTTAAAGGGACAGTTCACCCAAAAATGAAAATGTTGTCATTTAATCACTTATATTGTTCCAAACCTCTATGACTTTCTATTTTCTTTAATAGATAAAAGAAGATATTTTGAAGAATGTCTCAGTCTTTTTTTTTTGTCCATAAATCGTTTTGGACCCCATTGACTGTCATTGTATGGACAAAAAGTCAAAACATTTTTCAAAATATCTTTGTGTTCTTCAGAAGTAAGAAAGTCTTACATGTTTGGAACGACATGACATTTTCATTTTTGTGTAATCTAGCCTATCCCTTTAAATGTCAAGATAGATTAAAAAAATTAATGTTTTCTGGAAAAAACATTCTAGCATTTCTAGCTAGTCTGTTTGTAGTAAAGATACATCAGATTTCCCAGAAGGGACCTGAGCACACTTGTAACTGACACTTTGTGTAATATGGGTGGTGATAATGGTAGTCCAGTTGTTCATTGCAGTTCCTGGTGGCAATGCAAGGGGCCCGTCCCTCAGGCATGTGCTAATTTAATCTCTCATATGGCCCATCCACAGTAATCCATAAAATGGTCATCCATGTGACTCAGCCCGAGGGGCTGGTGGAGTTCTAGACAGGAAGTGGATCTCCAAACTGCCACACAAACAGAACGAAGGGTATGAAGGGTAAAAGGAGTGTTTGGACAACATGGATGGAGTTTATGGAAAAGATTTCTAAATATTTTCAAAAAATAATGAACACTTGTTTCCTAAACCTCGCCCCCAAAACTCATGCCATTGGTTGAGCCAATGTTGCTTTGTTGGGATGGTCATGATGCTCAACAAACAATTTTTAATAGCACCACAGAATCACAAGGTATATGCTTTTCAGAGCTACATATAGCTGTCTCTGTATGGGATATGAGAAATTGTTACATTGAAAAAAGGCACACTTCATTAACCTTGAAGAGTTTGAGAGTCTCTCAGTCCTCCCCAGGCTTGATTTGGCCCATCTCTGGCCTTTTCCAGCATCACTCTTATGCTTACATAAAAAAAATCACGTAAATAAACAAATACTACAAGGCTACGTTGTGATTCCATGGCAACAGTTACCGTTTCTCTGGGCAACGGAGAGTGTGAAGTCAGCAGCAGAGGATGACAGGTGCAACCGAGGGCATGTGTGCAAAATGAAAAATGAATTCATTCATTCCGATTCAAAGAGGCAAAAGGCACTGAGCTAATGAAATACTGCCCGTCAACATTTACAAGAAATTCTGTTGTGACTTCAATCTCTTCCAGTAATCAGATGATCCTGCGTTTTATTGAATGAAAGGGCTGAACTCTGCATATTACTCTGATTTCGTTCTCAAATAATAAAATATTTATGTCTGAAGATAACGTATAGCCTTAACTTATGCTAAGAGTTATGCAATTATAATAATATCTTTAAAGAAGTTAAACTCCTTAATTATCTTTTTTCGTAAATTATAAAAAAATAAAAAATAAACCTGTACACAGAATTTAAAAACTTTCAATACAAAAGTCAGGCAAATGGACTAATTGTAAGCACTCTGATCAGGTTTACATATCTGAAGACTGTGACTGTCTGTTCTGTCCAGCTGGTAAGAGAGACAGGGGAATAGAGTTACACACAGTAGAACAGCCACAGCCTATTAGATCACGTAGAAGAGCATGCATGTGTCCATATGTCCTCACAAAGGAAACAAGCTGTTCACTGACTCTTTTCCCCCCTCAATGAAATGCTTTGCCAGGAAACAGACATTATAATTTTGCCACCTGCAACACAGGGTGACCTTAACCAAACACTGACACTAATTCAATGACAGGAGCGAGACCTTGGCCTCTTGCATTTCAGGAAGGAAAAGGCAGAACAAGCCTTTTCCCTAATAAAAAGGCTGCTGTTTCCCACACACAGTACATCAACACTGTTCATTGTTTAGATGGTTTTCCTTTAAATTAGCACGTTATAAAACAATGATCGTCATTATTAAAAAAAAAAAAAGAATCGGAAGCTTGCACAGTCTTTCACCCTTGTATTGAGGACGTACTACTGCCAAAAATAACATACCTCATGGAAACTGTGAAGTAAGACTTGCACGCATAAACACTTACAATGCACTGAATATGCACTCGTTTGTGCACCTGAGAAACCACAGCCATGTATGAAGCCCACTGCAGTTTTTAACACCACACAGTATACACATTTCCCGAAAGTCCCTTTGAAATGGATGTGCCTGGACAGAATATCAATGTAAAGTAAATGTACTTGTGGCGTCGTTATACAGCCTGTAGTCATGGCAATATCTTTCACAGTGGACCCTTGCTATACTGTGGACATTAAAGGAATTTTCCTACATGAGAAGCTCTATCGCTAGCATCTGTAGCAAATAATTTTCCCCTAAACATTCAAGTTAAGTGCATTTCAGTCAGCACATTTTACAGTTTGAGAAATAAATTCCTTCAATTTCAAGTTCATTAAAAATTTTATTTCCTTAATTCTATCCCTCACTATGATAAATTCATAACCAGATTTGGAATAAAAATGTGTTTTGTTGGCCTAAAACTTAAACCCTGTTGCAATAAATCAATAAATATCAATGTGTTTCAGAAATGCATATACCATAGTGTAGGAAATATATTTTTATTAAATGCAGTATTTAAGAAATTAAGAATTAATAATTTTTTTGAATTCATGAAGATAAATTCATCTCAAATCTCAATTTAATTAAATCTCAGTATGAACAACGATAAATCAAATACAAAAACATATCAAATACAAAAGTAGATAATGCACAAGATAAAATAGCACGATAAATACTACAATACCTTTTTACATAATTGTCCTTGTGATAGGTTATACAGTTTTACCGTCTACCGTCACAGTTTTAGGGTTTTTAATTATTGGGAGTGTTTTCTACACATTTGCATGAAGAAAAAAATTAATATTAACAAAACAACAATATTTGCTATTATGACTTTACAGTGTCTGCATCAAACTAATTAGGAAGGCTTAGAATACAATGAAATGCATCAACAGTTAAAGGAGGAATTCACCACGGGGGCATTTGTGGCCAATTTTAATGGCCTAGCTGAGGCATTTAGTTACTTTTGATGACATTTTTGGACATGGATTCCAACCAACAGTGTTAAATAGCACACTTACCAGCAATCACAATCTTACAATGTGAACCAGCTGAGGTGCAGATATAACCAGCAGCAGCTCAGTTCCAACAATGGCACATGGGCAGATCTTACCAGGGTCTTAGAGCTGAGAGGAGGACATAAGTGAAAACTATTCACTTTCATCCAGCACATCTCTGTCCTCAAGAGCCTGAAGAGCCATTTCTGTCACACTTGCTTGCTCTTGGAGGGCTCAGACACTGAACAGCGATGGACCACTCTAATGACCTCCTTTAGGTCCATCTCTCACAGACGAGTCTTTCATTATCATGCAAACAGACACACCACTTAGTCCCTCTCTGATAAACAAACACTACTGCAACTCAATTAGCCGATATTAGCAATGCCAATGTGCTGCCTCCTGCAAGTACGGATAAATGAAAATGTATTATTGCTTGTGTTTTTGAAATAGCATACTATCGTACTCTGTATAAAAAGCATGCACATTTTCTTTACACATAGAATATGATTGTGCTTGACCTGCCCATTTCCAGTGTGCTAGATGAACAGGAAGTAATAACAAATGTGATTTTTTTCACTCTCTTGGCACATTATTTCATCAGAATACAAAATGTTAAGATAGAAAATTTCAAGACATTATTTGCATTACCACAAAACATGATGAGGTCATGTGACAAACAGTGCTGTTATGTAATAATGTAGAATTCAGCTATTTGAAATGTTTATAATGGAATAATGGCCGCTGTTTCACTTACTATAGTACTTTAAAAACAGTATAAAGTGTATACTACAGTATACTTAAGCTAGTATTTTCATTCTGAACATAGGCAATTTGTAAAACAGCTAGCTAATATTGCAACGTGTATGTTCTGTTTTTAGAGACTTCACCAAAGATGATCCGGTTTTCACTTTCCACTGACTGGTAAATGCTGAGTGCAATTAGGAAATGGGAATCTTCCTCTGAAAAATATAATCTTTTTAAAGAAAGAACGGCCCGGAAATCAGAGCAATGGATGAACTGAGGTGAAACTTGTGAGGAAGGGGGACATAAAGTTGAGTTCTCTTTACGAAAAACAAAAAGAGGAAGGATATGACTCTAGATAGGAAATGGTGTGGTGTAAAGAAGCTTTGTGTGGTCAGTGCACAGAAATAAGGCCACATGCATGCCAGTGTGCAGCTAAAACAGAGAAACAACCTCAGAGGCATTGAGGACAAATTTGGGTTCTGATAAATGTTGTTTATCTGAGATGTGTATCTCAGACTTGCAAATCCATTCGACACACTGACTGAGGTAACGTTAAGGCCCAAAGACTTCAATCCTTTAGGGAATAAAGGATTGTTTGTAGCCATTCTTGATGTGAGGGAAATGAAGTTTCTGATCTGAGAGCAACAAAACTTAATTTTACGGAGTAAAACTAAAAGATGCTAAAAGAGGTGAAAATCTGACAGACATACTTTCCTGTCTCACAGCGCTGGAGATCTAAACCACCAGCCATGCTGAATTTCGAAGTGACAGAAGGTCAGACATGGGCAACAAGCCTTTTGTTTGATGTGAAGCAGTCAGGCAAAGATGGTCAGACAGTAAGGTGGACCACACCAGACTGGCCATATGCTGTCATGGACTTCAACCTCTCCCAACAGGACTGAGGGTCAAGAGCCTGCTGCCACCACTTCTGCCATCACCAGACGTCGAGACTGGCACTGTTCTGGTTGACCTAGCAGCGCCAGGCCACAGACAGCGAAAGAAAGTGTGGTGGACAATCAACATATCCTGGTATATGAATTAGAATATTACTGAAGCCACATTGTGTAAATTCAGATAGTTTCCTATTACCTTGGTTAATTTACTTTACAGCGAAACAGTGGGTAGTCCAGACACTGCTTTATTTGATTACTAGAATATTCTCTTATGCGTCACTGAGATCCTGTTTTTTAACCACATGCATGTACATAAAAGCACGTGAAGTCTGTCAAACAGGGCAAATACAGTGGCACTCCACTGAAATAAGGGACAAGTCTGGCTATTGCAACATGCTCTTTTTAAACCTCTGGTTGTGAAACTAGGGCAAACTCAGCAATTTCTTTAAACGAGATGGGCCCTCCAAACCATTGACTAAAACAAGTGTACAAAAGGCACAGCATTTGGGATTGTCAGCTTTGTACCTAGCCAATTTGTTGATAAAATAAATGTAAACAGCTGTGACCCCATTTTATGCAAGAATATGTCAGATTCCAATCAAAATCTGTTAAAAAGCATTGGTCCGGGTGAGCCTAAACTGCTTAACGCCATAAGAGAAGCTACAGATCAGGAAAAAAGCAGAAATACAAAAGCATTAAGGTACACTTGTAAACCTTCACTGTAGCATGTGATTCCTACTAATCAAACAAAGAAACAGAAGTGAGACATTCGAAAAACAGTGATGTGCTGTTTTTACAAGCGCTACACAGTACAATGTGTACAAGTGCAAATTCTGAACTTACAAAGCTGAACCTCAAGCCTACAGGCTACAGGTCACATCCTGGTCCAACAAATCATAATCTGGCAAAATAAACATCTGTTTACAGTGTTTCCCCTGCCGTTATATTAGGGGGGTGGCCCGCCCCCCTTGAAGGTCAAGTTAATTTTATTTTCTCTATAGCGCCAGATCACAACAGAAGTCATTTAAAGTAGAGATGCACCGATTGCAATTTTATTGGCTGATTCCGATTTCCGATTTTTTGTTAGTGTGATCTGCCGTACCGATTTTTGCCGATTCCGATTTTCTTTCTAAGAACTATAATTGACAGCATATACAAACAAAAATCTACTTTTCTTCAACGCAAAATTTTATTTTCATAAAAAAACACAAATAAAAAGTCAGTAATAAAATAAGAACAAAAACTAAAAATTGCAAACAACAGCACAAATAAATGCAATAGAATAAAGAGAGCTAAAGTTTTTCAGGTTAAGTAAGTTTTTATTCAGATAAGAAATACTACAGAAATTAAAGTAATCAAATGTAAAATAACACATCCAGTGTTATTTTACATTTGACTACTTTAATTTCTGTAGTCTTCATTGTAAAAATTAAATACAGATTAATGCTTACCATTAAAGTTATAAAACGTATTCAGTCAAGAGCAGAAAATTATTTTCTTTGTCTTTTGTTCTTTGATTAACATGACAGACAGCAGCATAAATATTGGACTACGGTCCCTTTAAGAGTTTATCCACGGACCCAATATACTGTTACACAACATAGCGTTCTCTTTCTCAACTATTTAACTTTCCAAAACTGACTGTGTTTAACTGGATTCTCGCCAAAACGGGCATTATGAAAATGTTTTATGTATTTGAAAATTTTAGAGCAGTTAGCCACTCATTTTGGTATTTGTGGCTCACAAGCTGTTTGAGACTGAGCGCGGATTGTGCGCTCCACTAATACAGATCAGTGGTGGTGCGTGCACGTTTGGTATAAGCGCAAAACCTGCGGGAATGACTAAAATAATGCGCAATACAAGCACTATTTAACCAGGGCGAATGAGACGTGTGTGAGAGAGAAGGGGCCATCGGAGAGATGAGAGCGAGAATGCGCGGCTGACGTTATTGCCTGTGCCGCTGGTAACAAAACGGATCGGCTCGAAATCGGAAAGAAGTGAGACTGACTGGCTGATCACCGATCTGGGCCGATCATGAGGAAACTGACAGCAAAACAAACTTGTAGCCAATCAGCAGTAAGAGGCGTGTCTACTCATGATGTGGAGCTCTCTCCTCTACATCATGAGTAGACACGCCTCTTACTGCTGATTGGCAACAAGTTTGTTATGCTACCCGAATCAGTTTTCTAAAACGTTTTTAAAAAATCGTTCAGCAGCAGTTTTCTGTCGGGGATTAGATGTGTCGTGCCGCGCCGCATCCAGTGTAGACCATAGATATGTATATATATCTATGGTGTAGACCGCATCACTGATTATAATGAGTTCCACAGTATTTTGTCGCGCCGCACCACTCGCGTCCGGTGTAGACATGGTGTAACATTGGTTTTGCTTTGTTTCACAGAACTAATCGTTGCCTGGGTTGCATACATATGTGTGGGGCGGAGATATCAAAATAGGGGCGAGACCCTTTTGGGGTAAGGGCGTGTTTGTTTTGGTGATTTCAAATGTCAACATTGGCTACCAGAAATCGCTTACCCCACCTTTAATGAATGGCGCAGACGTGCGGTTTTGTTTACTACTTGTACTGAAGCGCGCGTGACGCTTCCGATGATATTAACGTCTGCCGTCTCACTAATAAGGACATAAATACATGAACAACATCTCCAGAACTGCTCTGAGAGTCACTTCATGAGCCTTTTACCGTTTAATTTGAGTAAAATTATCCTCATATCATATAAACACAGGAATGTAAAGGTATTCACGGCAACCCGTCAAAATAAAAGTTCAGTTTAACTTGAAGACACTGCGGCAGAAATATGTTACTATTGTTCAGTAGAATGTACATAATAGGCTACTACTACTACTAAAATTATTAAAACCTTATTTTTAAGGAATAATATTTCTTCAATGTTTTAATTGTAATATTAAATCCCCATTATTTTCCAAAAATAAATTTGTTTAATTTTCATTAATTAAAAGATCAATTAAATGACTGGCATAATCAGTTTTATGCCTTAAATAATGTAAATACACAACAGAGAATTTCTGAGGGAAAAAAATCATTAGGCTATTGTAAGAATAAATGAAACCGGTTTTTATGCTTTCAAATAATAATATGCTTTTCAAATGTTAAAACACAGAATTTGGCAACAATAAAACATAAGGTTGGAAAAAATAAGACATTTCATAGGGCCCTAAACATGTAATTATTTTTAAGCGTTTGATAAATTGATGTTAAATTGTTTAAGTTTCATGATTTTAATTAATTAGACATGTTTTTTGATTAATACAATTTAATTTAAGCATTAAAAAGGATGCCCCCCCCCCCCAAAGCCGTAAACCTAGGGGTAACACTGGTGTATTATTTTGATACTTTCTATATTTTAAATTAAATATAAAAAATGCTATATGGCCCTTTTAAAGAGGATCATACAGTAACAATACAGCATGAATTCAGGTAAATTAGGCCACTTTTTGACATGGCCAGATTTCCCTGAATTAAGCTTGTACAGAACATAGCTGCTCAGGATTGCTGCTTTTATTATCAGATGTTCTTACTCTACTACTAAGGGGCTGAGATGATATAAAAGCATGTCAAAGTTCTCTCTCCGTCAGGGTACGACTACTGTATATTGACATATACACAAGAATGTTTCACATTTACACACATCTTCACATTTACAACCACAAATCATCTCCAAATGTAAATATAGCATTCCATCAATATTGTTTCCAATGACAACTCATCATTGTATGAATACATTTAAAAAGTTGAAAATCAAAGTATAGTTTATATATCCTACTGTATCAGAAAACTGAATGCGCTTACTCAGCATTCAGGCTAAAAGTAGACAGCAGACACAGAGCATTCCTAACAGCCAATTTGCCTGATAGTTGCTTTCATTCAGCAGTAATTCTACAGCAGCAACCATGAGGAGGAGTTTTAAATGCACAACAATGACGTGAACTCAGGTATTCTGAAAAACTAGGACAGTTTGAAGGAAATACAATGTACATTATCAAAAGTTTGAAATATTAAAACCCAAACTCATCTGAATTTTCAAGATTCACCAGACTACACAACTCTCACTGACCATGTAGTATAGTCAATATAAGTCAAATGACAACATAACCAATCTACCTTACATTACAATATAAAATGCCAACTCCATAATTTGACGTATTTCAGAGTGGATTAGTTCAGCGACCCATCAGGAATTGATTGGATTGTGAAAAGTGGGTGTTACATACCAGAATGTAGTCAGATCAAATGTGTGTTTAATAAAACAATGTCTAAATATGTTAACATTATCCATTGGCCTGTGCAATGTAGTTGACATCAGCGGGAAAATAATTTCATTACAGAAGAAGAACATTACAAAGACGACAAACAATTTTTCTCTTTGGAATAACATGTACTACTACTGAATCACTCACAAAAAGACCAGAAACATGTAATGAAAGTAAATGTGGTCAATTTTGATTTCATGTTGACTATAAATCTACAGGACTATATGCGTCACTGTGAGGGCTGAAGATACCTAATGAAACAAGCTCATCCAGTCTGATATAATGGTACTACTAAGTGACAGGATATTGTTAAACTGTAGGATGTCCACTCTGCCTTTGTCCAGGACATCCTTGGACATTAAATCACCCGGCCTTCCTCAAGTTAAATGTCTCAGCACATGTTAGGACTATAACAGCATCCTGCCTAAAGTTGATTTTCCCGCTTTAAACAAACCGTGCTGTTTACTTGCTGGTACTTCAGCATTCAATGAACAATAAAGGGTCACAGAAGAACCCCTGAGGTTCTCCAAACCACACATTTGTCCTCTTTCTCCAGTGCAAATGAGGAGAATCTTTACAACCCGAACTGGTTCCCACAACGTGAGCAACAGCAAAACTTACTGAATCCGATGCTCACACTTCCTGTGAATGCCCAGCTAAAAACACACCCCGGCCCTTCCAAAGGGCCCTTTCATGGCTCTCTGTGAGAATCTGCCTCACTGCAAAAGGGTATGAAGTAGTTTTGGATGCAAGGAAGGGGCCATTTTGGCCAGCATGGTGTGAAATCGAATAAATAAACCAAGAGGGAAGAGGGGGAGAGAGAAGGGGGAAAAAATCCTCTCTTTGTGGCCGCGACCCAGCTAATGGAGACAAAGAGCTCAGTAGCAGGAGGATGAAGTTTAATAGAGGGGATCTGAGATCGGCCCTCTTTCTTCGTGACTCTGATTCCTCATCACCCCTCAAGCAGAGGCCGCTGCAACAAAGTCCTCTTTGAGTTCGGCCCCCTGTCCTGCATTTCCGCTATGAGGGTCTTCAAAGTTCACGGCTGCTTGAGCTGTTCACAGGGGTGGAAAAGAGCCACGGCACCACAGGACATGCAGCGGAGAGATAGAAAGAAATGAGGGTGACAAGGGAAGGGACACTCATAATAGGGTTGGGCCGATAGACGATGCCATCGTCCATCGCCGATGGCTGACAGACATCACGATGTTAAGCTGACATCGTGACCCCCCCCCCCCCCCCCGCAATCCGCCACATCCCAGTTCAATGTTCGGAAAGGAAATGAAGTGTATTATGGAAACCCTAAAGGGAATAAATAGTCTACGACAGTAGGTGCGTTTCCATTACAGATTTGCACAAAACTTTGGCGATATTTTCTGAATGTCGATAAAAAAGTATTGCGAAATGACGGCGTTTCCATTAACCAATGTTATGCGGCTAAAACGTAACCTTTTGCCTCTCGCGATAAGTCATGGCAATGGATTTTGGTGGGATTTTGACGGATTTTGGCTATATTTATTCAAAGGAGGCTTATGCATGTATCTTTACAGAAGCAGCAAAGAGATCCGCTTCAGAAACGTGCGTGGCGTGGCTGGAATAAACCATAGACTGTATAAAAACATAAACACAAGCATTGAGTGGCCGTAATCAGCTTCAGTGGCCATATCAGAACCACACTGCACCGCAGACGTGTGCAATGTAAATTAAAAGTATTAATAGTAGGGAAAGCCCCTTATACTGGAGCGCGGCCACTTATGAAGTGTTTCTTGGAGGTTATAGTACATTGAAAAATGATCATATGTCTTTTTACATACGCCATGTGACCTGTAAATGCGAAAAAGCCATTTCCATTGCAGTTTTGCGAATTAATCCTTTTTCGCATTGCCTGAAAAACCACCTCATGCGAGCGTAAAAACTTTTTTGCGATATATGGCCGTTTTCGCGAAATTGGCGCATTTCCATTAGGCGTATTTTCAATTCACAATTTCAATTTGCACAATATAAAATAAGAACAAATAAAGAAATTAATAATAATAGCACAAATAAAAAAATAACGACAGGCCTTCGAATTAAATAAAATGTTTTTTAGTTTTTCAGGTAGGTCTAACAGTAGGGTTAAGATATTTAAAAAAAAAAAAAAATAATTTTTACCAATTATCCAAATAATGTTTAGTCCTAGAACGCTATTATTATCAGAACACGTGAGCATAACATGTGGTTAGCAGATCAATGAACGAGGGCAGCGTTACCAGAGTTGCCCATATACCACACCATGTTACAGCACAGTAGGGCTATTGCAGACAGAAACAACACTGTACTACATCGATGTTTCCTGTCGGCTCAATTTTTGAGTGGACTTTGCTGTTCTGATTCGCATGAACGGTATACGAGTGGAGCGACTGATCGGAGCGCACACGCATAGAGCGGGATAATACGCAGAGCGTCACACCACGTGAAAGTGAAACTTGAGCGGTGAACTAATTTTCGGCAGCCGAAATTTCGGTGCATCTCTAATTATTGGCGACATCAGAAATGGATATTATATAATAGATGCTTTTTTGAACATTTTAGCAATTTAAAAATATTAAAAAAAGGATTGTTTACACGTCACCCCTGCTCTCGACAGACGGCACCCCGGTTGGGAAACACTGGTCTACGAGATGGGAGGATAAAAAAAATATTTCAATACGTTTTCTCGCAATTATATCATTGGGGAAGTATAGGTGACTGTATATAAATTGCGGACGTCAGGGAGCCGCTATTGAAACCGCTTTCGATTGCGCGCTCTCATTTTACTTTCACTTTTGAGATTCGTGATCACAAGGACTCTATACTAGGGGTCGACCGATTATCGGCGCCGATATTAAGCATTTTTATGATTATCGAATCGGTCATTTTCAAAACCGATTCGCCGATAAAATTACTTAATTTTGAAACGTGCTATTTGGCTCTGATGCAGCCTGTCAGAACTCACCACTCTGTGGCCTAAAGCAATCTCCGCCCACCGCCCATCTGATTTGTTGAGAGTCACGAGTCTGAACAATCAATGCGGAATTCACTCTCACTCCGAAAGCGTTTGCTAACTGAAGCTGCTTCAGTGATCACGCATCAGTTGTCTTTCAAAGGTAAGGCAACAGCAGACGTTGCTTAAGTTGCAATAAATCACAATCCACTAACGTTACACTGAAGTTGCAAAACACCTCAATACTATTATTTCTGCGATGCAGAAAACACGGACGGAATCGCGGAATCCAGTCACATAAATGGAATTTACTGTATGACGCGGAACGTCACGGAATTTGTCAAAGTTTGAATGAATTAATAAAAAGTAGGTCAGTACACTTATAGAGTCGCAATATGGACTAGTATCTGTGAATATTCAGCCGCAAATATACGGTTTAAATATGAATCCAGCATGTTCTGCGTGTCTCTGTGTATGTAAATGGCACAGACGCGCGGTTTTGTTTTCTACACAGTGCGACGCTCGCGGTGATTTCAGCTTCTGTCGTCTCACTACATGAGGACATAAATACATGAACAACATCTCCAGAACTGCTCTGATCCCTCTGAGAGTCACTTCATGATCATTTGACAGTTTCATTTGAGTAAAACTATCGTCATATCATTTACATAGGCAACAGAAACTTAAAAGTTCCTCATGGCAACACGTCAAAATATAAATTCAGGTTAGCTTAAAAAAAATGAGGGGAAAAGAAGCATGTAGTGCATTGTTGCCGCATTCACAGTCGGGTTATTAGCAGAGAACACAGAGCAGGAATTGAATTTTGGCGCGGGATTGTGGCTATTAATAATAATTCTACTCATTCCCGCAGGTTCCTCGTTTTTAACGCGATGACAGTTGACGGAACGTATCATTTGCACGTGCTTTTGAGTCTTGAGAACTCACTCGCGCACTTTCATTTTCTGTGTGCCCACAGATCGCAATAAGGAGAGTGACAGCTTTTAATAATTATTAAATTATTAAACAAATGTGATATTGATTTAATACAACAGTTCAATAAACAAGTAGGCTACTGCCTGATTTTGCTCTGTTTTTCTGTTTTAAATAGTTCCAAATAAAGTAACAGCTCAGCCACTGCACATCTCTAAAAGCAAACACAGCAGTGTTTCATTCATGAATGAAAGTGCGTTTTTGAACAAATCTAGTGAGTAAGTGATTCATGATTACCCATTCATAATGTCAGTTATTTGAATCATTTATTTTTCTGTATTCAAAATTTTATATTTAAAACTAGGGATGCACCGATACCACTTTTTCCAGTACTCGCCCGATACTTTTATTTTTGGTACTTGCTGATACAGAGTACCGATACCAATATTTTTATTGCATTTGTAATTTTTTTAAATATTGTGTACAGAAACCAAAAGGGTATGTATACTGTTAGTTGTTAACTTCATTTATCAAATAGATAGTCAAACCAAAATTTATTCAGACACCTTCAACATTTCTCACATTATCACAGTTTATTTGCTATAGTTTAGAAAACGGTAATAAAATATGACAAGAACTCAGAGTTACATGGTGTCAGAACAAATTCATCTCGATAATGTTAGATAATTTTGATAGAAATGTATGTAATAGATTACAATCAACCAAAACAATTCAGACAGCTGTTAGTATGACAGTATTTACACAACTATGAATACTTAGTCGGGTGACCCTTAGCCTCAATGACAGCCTGTAGTCTCCTGGGCATGCTGTCACCCAGCTTCATGCAAACCTCAACTTCAGTTTTTTCCCAGACTTGGTCTGAATAATTTTGGGACCCAAATTTGTATCAGTTTTACTGGTAGTCTACTGTATGCATGTATAATATGGCACAGTTTACTTTATTTTGCTATCCTCACTTACATAAATGAACTATAGTGTCCTACAGCCACTAGTAAAAAAATATTTTTTAAAAGAATAATCACACAATACGCTATTTCTTCCATGTTTTAATTTTAATAGTAAACCCTTTGTTTGCCATAAATAAAGAGTTTAACTCTTTAAAATAAAGAGTTTACTGTGGGAGTACTACACTCAACCAACAACCAGGGATGGCAGTTTTTGTCAGAGCCCTTGTTATTCTTAATTTTTACACCAGACATATATATCGATTCAAAATATTGGTTATCAGTCTACTTGATCTGTAATAATCGGTATCGGCCTTGAAAAACACATATCGGTCGACCCCTACGCTATACTATGGAGCGGCAGTACTTACCACACATTTGACAAGATTAAATGTTTGCTCAGGTGCTCAGGATCTGCAAATCATTCGCCATCGTCCTATCAGACATTTCTCCTTACTCTGTGTATGTGGTAAGTGAACTTTCATGTACTGAAATGCAACAGGCTACCGCTAGCAAGCGGCTAACCTTTTAGTGGCTCTGTAGAACGCTTTATTTGTTTCACGCTTCCCAATTTCTAAATGTTTTGGGTTGTTGCTAGGCATTGCTAGGATGTTCTGGGTGGCTTTACAAGTTTTCTAGGGTGTTCTGGGTGGTTCTTTGTGACCACTATGGTGTCCTGGGTGGTTGCTAGGATGTTCTGGGTTGTGGCTAGTGTGTTGCTAGAATGTTCTGGGTGATTCTACAAGGTTGCTAGGGTGTTCTAGATTGTTGCCAGGATGTTCTGGTTAACTCTACGTGGTTGCTAGGGTGTTACTAGGATGTTATGGATGGTTCAAGGTGGTTGCTAGGATTTCTTAGGTGGTTCCAGGAAGGTTGCTACTAGGTTGTTGTGGGTGGTTCTAATTGGTTGCTAGGATGTTCTGGCTGGGTCCAGGAAAAATTGCGACTAGGGTGTTCTGGGTAGTTAGGTTGCTTACTGTTCCAAATCAAAAATGACTAACCCCTAAGACTTGTTCTTAGATATGATTTGGATCTATCCTTTAATGAGATTTTTCCACCTGCCAAGCAAAAATAATTCTAATTGCAAAGAAAAGTAATAATTCTCAGCAAGCAACATTTAATTCATGTTGTCTATAGCACAAATGTACCAGCTGATTTATATTAGTCTATTACTTATGGTTGTTTTTTTGTTTTTGGAAACCATTCAGAATAATTTTGACTAGCTTTGGCTGTTTCAAATTTGATATGCTTCCAATATGAGGTAGGTGTGTACATCACATTGCTGCGAAATGGCCCCATTCACAAGAAAACATGTGTCTGTGACACCAGCCCATCATTAAGAAGCTTGAGTGTATGGAAAATCCAACACTGGTTGACCATTGGACAGCACTGCTACAAAAGCTTGGTGCTGACATGTGGTAGTCCAGATAAGATCTCAGTACAGATTGGATTGGCCATCTGGAAGGCATTTGGGCTCATCTCCATGGAAGAGAGATTGAGCACATGGAAAGGTGCCATGAGAGCCAGGGGTTCATTCACCACAGGGGGGAAAGGACACAGTAGACCCTGAGCTGGTCTATATGACAACAACAGACAGCAATCATTATCACTTCACATAGAGAGATGTTTGCATGAGTACTCAAACAAACACATACGGTTTAATTACCTTTGGAGTGTACTGACGTTTAATGGGATTTTGTCAACTGTGAACATCCACATCAGCTTACTTTGTCATTTAACACAGGCGTATATGCGTGTGCGTATTATCTCATTTCCTGATGTGTCATTCCTCCTTCCCTCTAGAATAATGGATTCAACATCACTGCAGCACATTCAGCCCAAAAGCCACAAAGCGTATCTTTATCATTGCAGTATTGCTTCATTAGAGTCAAATTACAAATGCACGATTTCTGTAATTTCTTCACTGATTATCACCCTAAGAGTGGCTTTGGTGGCTGGACAAGGGTCTTCCATCTCACCACAGGAAATAAACCCACAAGATGACAAAAGATCGGATTCTTTACATCAGCAGTAGGTTTGTGAAAGATTAAAGTACAGATTGAATGAGTTCATTCATTTCTAAATCACATTCATTTCTAAATCAAACAGCAGGTATTACAAGAAGTTCTAAATGGAAACAAAAATTACAGTTGTCATTTATTCACACTCATGCCATATGACTGATATGTATGATTCAATATTTTAAACAATCTTTATGTAGATCTTTTTCACACTGTTATAAGTTCCAAAAATTACACAAAATAACTATAAAATAGCAAAAAATCCTTGTCTTTTGATTACATTCAGTATCTTTACATGGGGAACAGACCCATCCAGCATGTTCTGCGTGTCTCTGTGTATGTAAATGGCACAGACGCGCGGTTTTGTTTTCTACACAGTGCGACGCTCGCGGTGATTTCAGCTTCTGTCGTCTCACTACATGAGGACATAAATACATGAACAACATCTCCAGAACTGCTCTGATCCCTCTGAGAGTCACTTCATGATCATTTGACAGTTTCATTTGAGTAAAACTATCGTCATATCATTTACATAGGCAACAGAAACTTAAAAGTTCCTCATGGCAACACGTCAAAATATAAATTCAGGTTAGCTTAAAAAAAATGAGGGGAAAAGAAGCATGTAGTGCATTGTTGCCGCATTCACAGTCGGGTTATTAGCAGAGAACACAGAGCAGGAATTGAATTTTGGCGCGGGATTGTGGCTATTAATAATAATTCTACTCATTCCCGCAGGTTCCTCGTTTATAACGCGATGACAGATGACGGAACGTATCATTTGCACGTGCTTTTGAGTCTTGAGAACTCACTCGCGCACTTTCATTTTCTGTGTGCCCACAGATCGCAATAAGGAGAGTGACAGCTTTTAATAATTATTAAAGGAGTTTGCAAATGTGATATTGATTTAATACAACAGTTCAATAAACAAGTAGGCTACTGCCTGATTTTGCTCTGTTTTATCATCGAAAATAGTTCCAAATAAAGTAACAGCTCAGCCACTGCACATCTCTAAAAGCAAACACAGCAGTGTTTCATTCATGAATGAAAGTGCGTTTTTGAACAAATCTAGTGAGTAAGTGATTCATGATTACCCATTCATAATGTCAGTTATTTGAATCATTTATTTTTCTGTATTCAAAATTTTATATTTAAAACTAGGGATGCACCGATACCACTTTTTCCAGTACTCGCCCGATACTTTTATTTTTGGTACTTGCTGATACAGAGTACCGATACCAATATTTTTATTGCATTTGTAATTTTTTTAAATATTGGGTACAGAAACCAAAAGGGTATGTATACTGTTAGTTGTTAACTTCATTTATCAAATAGATAGTCAAACCAAAATTTATTCAGACACCTTCAACATTTCTCACATTATCACAGTTTATTTGCTATAGTTTAGAAAACGGTAATAAAATATGACAAGAACTCAGAGTTACATGGTGTCAGAACAAATTCATCTCGATAATGTTAGATAATTTTGATAGAAATGTATGTAATAGATTACAATCAACCAAAACAATTCAGACAGCTGTTAGTATGACAGTATTTACACAACTATGAATACTTAGTCGGGTGACCCTTAGCCTCAATGACAGCCTGTAGTCTCCTGGGCATGCTGTCACCCAGCTTCATGCAAACCTCAACTTCAGTTTTTTCCCAGACTTGGTCTGAATAATTTTGGGACCCAAATTTGTATCAGTTTTACTGGTAGTCTACTGTATGCATGTATAATATGGCACAGTTTACTTTATTTTGCTATCCTCACTTACATAAATGAACTATAGTGTCCT
>NW_015505325.1:1170422-1308069 GCF_001515645.1 Sinocyclocheilus grahami | reverse complement strand
AAAAGTAGGTCAGTACACTTATAGAGTCGCAATATGGACTAGTATCTGTGAATATTCAGCCGCAAATATACGGTTTAAATATGAATCCAGCATGTTCTGCGTGTCTCTGTGTATGTAAATGGCACAGACGCGCGGTTTTGTTTTCTACACAGTGCGACGCTCGCGGTGATTTCAGCTTCTGTCGTCTCCCTACATGAGGACATAAATACATGAACAACATCTCCAGAACTGCTCTGATCCCTCTGAGAGTCACTTCATGATCATTTGACAGTTTCATTTGAGTAAAACTATCGTCATATCATTTACATAGGCAACAGAAACTTAAAAGTTCCTCATGGCAACACGTCAAAATATAAATTCAGGTTAGCTTAAAAAAAATGAGGGGAAAAGAAGCATGTAGTGCATTGTTGCCGCATTCACAGTCGGGTTATTAGCAGAGAACACAGAGCAGGAATTGAATTTTGGCGCGGGATTGTGGCTATTAATAATAATTCTACTCATTCCCGCAGGTTCCTCGTTTATAACGCGATGACAGATGACGGAACGTATCATTTGCACGTGCTTTTGAGTCTTGAGAACTCACTCGCGCACTTTCATTTTCTGTGTGCCCACAGATCGCAATAAGGAGAGTGACAGCTTTTAATAATTATTAAAGGAGTTTGCAAATGTGATATTGATTTAATACAACAGTTCAATAAACAAGTAGGCTACTGCCTGATTTTGCTCTGTTTTATCATCGAAAATAGTTCCAAATAAAGTAACAGCTCAGCCACTGCACATCTCTAAAAGCAAACACAGCAGTGTTTCATTCATGAATGAAAGTGCGTTTTTGAACAAATCTAGTGAGTAAGTGATTCATGATTACCCATTCATAATGTCAGTTATTTGAATCATTTATTTTTCTGTATTCAAAATTTTATATTTAAAACTAGGGATGCACCGATACCACTTTTTCCAGTACTCGCCCGATACTTTTATTTTTGGTACTTGCTGATACAGAGTACCGATACCAATATTTTTATTGCATTTGTAATTTTTTTAAATATTGGGTACAGAAACCAAAAGGGTATGTATACTGTTAGTTGTTAACTTCATTTATCAAATAGATAGTCAAACCAAAATTTATTCAGACACCTTCAACATTTCTCACATTATCACAGTTTATTTGCTATAGTTTAGAAAACGGTAATAAAATATGACAAGAACTCAGAGTTACATGGTGTCAGAACAAATTCATCTCGATAATGTTAGATAATTTTGATAGAAATGTATGTAATAGATTACAATCAACCAAAACAATTCAGACAGCTGTTAGTATGACAGTATTTACACAACTATGAATACTTAGTCGGGTGACCCTTAGCCTCAATGACAGCCTGTAGTCTCCTGGGCATGCTGTCACCCAGCTTCATGCAAACCTCAACTTCAGTTTTTTCCCAGACTTGGTCTGAATAATTTTGGGACCCAAATTTGTATCAGTTTTACTGGTAGTCTACTGTATGCATGTATAATATGGCACAGTTTACTTTATTTTGCTATCCTCACTTACATAAATGAACTATAGTGTCCTACAGCCACTAGTAAAAAAATATTTTTTAAAAGAATAATCACACAATACGCTATTTCTTCCATGTTTTAATTTTAATAGTAAACCCTTTGTTTGCCATAAATAAAGAGTTTAACTCTTTAAAATAAAGAGTTTACTGTGGGAGTACTACACTCAACCAACAACCAGGGATGGCAGTTTTTGTCAGAGCCCTTGTTATTCTTAATTTTTACACCAGACATATATATCGATTCAAAATATTGGTTATCAGTCTACTTGATCTGTAATAATCGGTATCGGCCTTGAAAAACACATATCGGTCGACCCCTACGCTATACTATGAAGCGGCAGTACTTACCACACATTTGACAAGATTAAATGTTTGCTCAGGTGCTCAGGATCTGCAAATCATTCGCCATCGTCCTATCAGACATTTCTCCTTACTCTGTGTATGTGGTAAGTGAACTTTCATGTACTGAAATGCAACAGGCTACCGCTAGCAAGCGGCTAACCTTTTAGTGGCTCTGTAGAACGCTTTATTTGTTTCACGCTTCCCAATTTCTAAATGTTTTGGGTTGTTGCTAGGCATTGCTAGGATGTTCTGGGTGGCTTTACAAGTTTTCTAGGGTGTTCTGGGTGGTTCTTTGTGACCACTATGGTGTCCTGGGTGGTTGCTAGGATGTTCTGGGTTGTGGCTAGTGTGTTGCTAGAATGTTCTGGGTGATTCTACAAGGTTGCTAGGGTGTTCTAGATTGTTGCCAGGATGTTCTGGTTAACTCTACGTGGTTGCTAGGGTGTTACTAGGATGTTATGGATGGTTCAAGGTGGTTGCTAGGATTTCTTAGGTGGTTCCAGGAAGGTTGCTACTAGGTTGTTGTGGGTGGTTCTAATTGGTTGCTAGGATGTTCTGGCTGGGTCCAGGAAAAATTGCGACTAGGGTGTTCTGGGTAGTTAGGTTGCTTACTGTTCCAAATCAAAAATGACTAACCCCTAAGACTTGTTCTTAGATATGATTTGGATCTATCCTTTAATGAGATTTTTCCACCTGCCAAGCAAAAATAATTCTAATTGCAAAGAAAAGTAATAATTCTCAGCAAGCAACATTTAATTCATGTTGTCTATAGCACAAATGTACCAGCTGATTTATATTAGTCTATTACTTATGGTTGTTTTTTTGTTTTTGGAAACCATTCAGAATAATTTTGACTAGCTTTGGCTGTTTCAAATTTGATATGCTTCCAATATGAGGTAGGTGTGTACATCACATTGCTGCGAAATGGCCCCATTCACAAGAAAACATGTGTCTGTGACACCAGCCCATCATTAAGAAGCTTGAGTGTATGGAAAATCCAACACTGGTTGACCATTGGACAGCACTGCTACAAAAGCTTGGTGCTGACATGTGGTAGTCCAGATAAGATCTCAGTACAGATTGGATTGGCCATCTGGAAGGCATTTGGGCTCATCTCCATGGAAGAGAGATTGAGCACATGGAAAGGTGCCATGAGAGCCAGGGGTTCATTCACCACAGGGGGGAAAGGACACAGTAGACCCTGAGCTGGTCTATATGACAACAACAGACAGCAATCATTATCACTTCACATAGAGAGATGTTTGCATGAGTACTCAAACAAACACATACGGTTTAATTACCTTTGGAGTGTACTGACGTTTAATGGGATTTTGTCAACTGTGAACATCCACATCAGCTTACTTTGTCATTTAACACAGGCGTATATGCGTGTGCGTATTATCTCATTTCCTGATGTGTCATTCCTCCTTCCCTCTAGAATAATGGATTCAACATCACTGCAGCACATTCAGCCCAAAAGCCACAAAGCGTATCTTTATCATTGCAGTATTGCTTCATTAGAGTCAAATTACAAATGCACGATTTCTGTAATTTCTTCACTGATTATCACCCTAAGAGTGGCTTTGGTGGCTGGACAAGGGTCTTCCATCTCACCACAGGAAATAAACCCACAAGATGACAAAAGATCGGATTCTTTACATCAGCAGTAGGTTTGTGAAAGATTAAAGTACAGATTGAATGAGTTCATTCATTTCTAAATCACATTCATTTCTAAATCAAACAGCAGGTATTACAAGAAGTTCTAAATGGAAACAAAAATTACAGTTGTCATTTATTCACACTCATGCCATATGACTGATATGTATGATTCAATATTTTAAACAATCTTTATGTAGATCTTTTTCACACTGTTATAAGTTCCAAAAATTACACAAAATAACTATAAAATAGCAAAAAATCCTTGTCTTTTGATTACATTCAGTATCTTTACATGGGGAACAGACCCAAATTTAAGCCATTGTTCACTCATGCTCATCCACACAGCTTCATGCAGCCAAATAACTAAATCATACTCACTAAATTGAACGACAAATTAATCAGTTTGATTTGTGAACAAATGGTTCTTCTAATTTAGGAACCTGAACAAACAGTTCATTTGAAAAGAACAGACTTGAACGAACAATTTGTTCACAAACTGGACTGAGCAAGATTTAGATCCAGTTGAACTCTGACACAATAGGGTATATGTCGAACATCACCTGACCAAACCCGGAAAACAGGTCTCATTGCTTCCGCTTGTCGGAGAACGTGTTAACAGCCATATTAAATAATAGCAATATCTATGGACTTTTAAGATAATCAGTTAAACTAGCTAGCTGTTTTTATTGTTGACGTTTTATTAAATTTTTATATCTAAATGTGAAAAGGATATCAGTCCGCATATGTGATGGACATTGGTTATGATCATCACTGGTATCTACTTTGAAGGCATCTTGAGTAAAACGGCTTCATATTTAACTAACCATATGCAAAACGCTTGAACCGAAAGCGACGAGACCCGGTTAACAGAATACGGAAGTCTGTTGCGCATAACCCCTATAGCCCTGTTTACACTTGGTATTAATATGCATTTTCGTCAATCCAATCACAAATGGACGGAAAAGGTGTGAATGGGGTCTAAAACCATTTGAGCTTCTCACCCAAAAAATATCTCAAGAGTCATGACTACAGCTGGCCTCTGGGCACAAACCGCAGGGGCAATTCCCTCAGGACAACTGAGGAATTCCTTAGAGCTCTTCTGGTCAAAGGGGTCAAGAGTCAATGTGCCAATGTATGCCCTTCTATTTACTGCTGCCTTTCTCTTTGTAAAACATGCCTCTCAAGTAGTCAGCTATTGTCTACAGCTGCAAAAGTAATGTTTGTGATGGGGTCACAATCAAGGCTATTGGCGGTCAAGAGAGAGTGAGAAAACACCAGTATTGTATCTAAATCAAGTAAATAATCACACCCACTATCCCACAAAGAGATCCGAGGGAAAACAAACCTCATATATGCACATAAATCCTCATCACCTGAATAATTAAATAACAGCCAGGCGCACAAAACAGACCTTAAACCTGCTTAAAGAGGAGTTATGTAAGTGTCCGTTTAATGCAAACCACAATCCAAAGTTTATTGAACATTTTAAGAACATCTGCTAAGAGCCTTATCCCATATGCCTGTGGTCTGCATACCTCTCCTCCATCTGATAGCATTCATAACCTCTAACACATGGCTTTGTTTGCTGTCAGCTTGTTTGTAAAAGATGAGGAGGTGCCAACAGGCATACCTTATTCACGTAAGTGTTTGTAACACGGCACCTGGCCAGGTAGATGTGATTAAATTAGAGGCGTGAATCTAACTAGTAAGTGCAGGTGACAGTCATTACACCATTGCCTGGTTAAATATCCCAATGTCTTTCTGTTTTCGATATCTGAATAAGCATATAATTCATTAACACCTCTCTCAGGCCTCTGACAAGGCAGTCGGGAACACAGACGACTTTATCAGTTTCATGCTGTGCTTGTGACCTCACAGTGACTCACCAATCAGTCGACTCTATCTAGGATTTCTAAGTTTAACTTTCAGCTCAGCCGATCGGCTTAAAATACTGAATATCACAGAGAACATCAGCAGATGTCCTTGCTCACAATATTTGTCAGACCACAAAAGAACACGGGAGGATTATTTTGCACAAGATCCTCACAGATTCCCTGCTGATGCAGATGATTCAAGATGTCCTCCTACAAAACATTAACATGAAAACATTCTGAACATGAAAAACATGCAACATTGATGATTTGCAACATAAAGCATTATTTTTCCATTAACCAGCAGCTACCACATTGATTGACAGGACATTTTATTGGTCCCTTGGTTGCTGTTTCTGCTATTTCGCACTATTTAGCCCCGCCCATGACAAACTATCATTTGCCCCAAATATTTCTACACATAGCAGAATATTAAATGTGTGACTGTGCCGAGTCGCTGGTAGATGCCACAAACTATGCACTCTACAAACAATTCAACAGTAGCTGTGTATTCTGATGAAATGCATTATAATACCATTCAAAACTTTTATTTTTATTTATTTTATTTTGAAAGAAATTAAATATTTTCATTCAGCAAGGATACATTAAATTGATCAAAAGTGTCAGTAAAGAAATTATTATGCTACAAAAGATTTTTATTTCAAATAAATGGTGTTCTTCTGAACTTTCTATTCATCAAAGAACTGTTTTCAACATTAAAATCAGCATATTAGATTGATATCTGTAAGGTCATGTGACCACGAAGACTGGAATAATGGCTGCTGAAAAATCAGATTTGTCATCACAGAAATAAATTACATTTTAAATTACATTTTAATATTTTTTTTAATTTAAAGAAAACAATCAAAACTGCAATAATATTTCACAATATTACTGTTTTTACAGCAATTTTTGATCAAATAAATGCAGCCTTGGTGAATGTGAGAAAGTAGCAGTAATGTATATAGCATTAGGACTGTGTGCATTCTTGGGGTGCCATCAACCAATCAGTTTTGTCACAGTCCTGAGGCTCTTGAGTGATTAGTCACATTATAATAGGGGTATCCAATCCTGATTCTGGAGGGCCAGTGTCCTGCAGAGTTCATCTTCCAGGCAGGTACAGTATTTTGTGACAAATTAGTGCTAAAATCTGCAGGACACTGACCCTAGGAGCAGTTATGGCTCAGGTGACCTGATTCTCCAGAACCAAACAACTACCATATTAGAAATGAATGCTTGCGTTTCATTTTTATTTCCAGATATCCTTGGGTCTTTGAGTCTTACAGACATCAGAAAAGTCATCAGAAACAGCTCAAACTACAAAAGCACTTTTCCTTCAACTATTTTTCCCTCAAGTGATACGTTATCAGAGTAGAACATGAGGAAGCTCAAGCCCCTCGACAAAACCAGTCACTCATCAGCATTAAAAATTAAGCTATAATTAGCAACATTATCCCAGTGTTTGTTTGATATCAGATACTTGAACACGAGGAAAGGTCTACGAAGCTAATTGAGCACAGGAAAGTTGAAGAGATTCCTGAAATTCCTGGTGCTGACTTGTGCCTCTGTGTCCTGGCTTATAACGCATGACTTGTTGCAGCTTTAAGACACTGTTAATCTGACACTTTAGAGGATATAGGAGCATAATCAGCAGAACTTGCGGCAGTTACAGCGAGAGCTCACAGCTGCAGACTCACCGCTGCCACTGCTGATGATCATCAGTACTATTGTGCAATCTGGAGGGTCTACGGGGATCAGCGAAAACTCTCAGCACTGAATCTATACATCCATCTACGCTTGTAAAACACATCAGGCACTAATAAAGTGAAAACAATTTGGTGTAGTAAATTTTAGAAGTGCAAAGGAAATGGCAAGTAACATTGAATTAAACATGAAATTTTGAGGTAGAAATACTGAAATAGTATTTTTCTTGTAAAATATACTCCGATAATGTTTATTTACTAAACTTAATATGAACTACTTATAAATGCAGAGAGAAACAGGTTCAAAACAAGTGTAATTCACAATACAACTGGTTTAAAACTTATGGGCCAAAATTAAATTTTGCATTATGGGGCTGCACGACAATTACAAAAATCATAATTGTCGATTATTCCCTTGAAATAGTCATTGCGATTATTAATTATGATTATAACAATTTACATTCAATGATGTTTATACCATTGTTTGAAGCAACCACATGCCATATTTTTAGATGAAAATAAAGTTTTAAGCAGAAAAACTAACTGAAAAACATTTATTGCTTTTCTATAGTATTAAGCCTCAAATGTCAACTACACATTGGATTGGTTTCTTTAAATAAAAATAAGGGAAAATATGCATGGTATTATAATGTAATACTAAAACTAAAATTAAAACAATGGAAAAAGATAACCTGTAGAAAGATAACCTATTGAATTATATCCAAATATATTATTTTTAAATGTATATTACTTTTTGTTAATGTTTATGTTAATGTTCCAGTTCCTTTAATGTAGTAACGAATTATCAATTTAATAATTCAAATATAAAAACAAATAGAATTTTACATGGACAAGTGAATAGATATTTAAAACTGCTTGTTGGAATAAAACAATAAAATAAATAATTTTTCAATATATAACCTGACATTTAAAACATTATTTATAATATATTTAATTGATTATTTAAAATGCTAAAGCCATAACAAATTATAATAAATTATACATAGTTATTAATAATAAATATTATTAAATGCAATTTTAAAATCACAAAATGCATTTGCCAACTGGTTTTCTTGATTGTTTAGCCAAATACTTTTCTTCATCCATTTGTCAAGGGAGTTTCAAAAAATGGCATTGGACAGGTCATTCTGGGAACAACTAATGCACTTTTGACTCAATTCTAAGATTCCTAACACCTAAACTTTACTCTTTGTCATCTCTGATATAAAATTAGAAATTTAACAGAAAAGACGCTAAAAAAATAGGGCATGATGCCTAAAAAGGACTCATCAGGGAATCTTTGGTTCTGCCAGCCATTTATAAAATCACAGCCTGGTTTACTGCTTTGAAACTATAACATTATCCTTTTGTTAGAGATTCCTAATGGATTTCCACAGATAAACAGATGCAAGAAGAGCCATTCAGGTAGCGACAATGTCACAGTCCTGAAACCTTTTGGTCAAATAAAAGTTGTCTGGGTATCTTACTTAAGTATCTAAACAAATTCATGAAACAATTATCAGTCTCCCCTAGAGTGTGGCAGCCAATGCTGTTTGCCATGACTGTGCGTGCTGACAAAAGACTGAAAGGCAGACGTCTTTGATATCGATCTCAAGAATGGTCTTGTTTTTCACACCGAGGACCTTGGAAAGACACAGATGCTGAAAGACGAAATGGTCTCCTCTCCCTTTCACCTGATGCACCACCGTCCACTTCGCTTCACCGGTGTCAAAATATCTTGACGAGAGGCCATCAGGTGCATCTGCAGGGACTAATTTGATTGGTCGTGCTTCACTTAATGCTTCCAGATCAGATAACATCAGACGCACCACTAGGGAGATGAATCCCTGAGACTCAGCAGATGAGAGGGACCTATGATTCTTCCCATATGCAGAGAAAGGACAAGTGAACCCATCCTCTCTCAGCAAACCAGAAACAGCGTTTTTTACTTAAATCTTAAACCGCCAGTCGGCTCGACGCCATCAACTGGCAGCTTCCTCACAAACCCACTGTACTCCAGAAGCTTAACAGTCAAATATGATTATGAGGGATTGTTATAAAACTGGCTTAATAACTGTAAGGCTGCTAACCCTTCATTGGCATGTTTGTAAAACCTCTCCAGTTCCTTTGATCCTGTTAAATTTATCCCAGAATCAAGAGGCTTCAGACAAATGCACTGGTGTGGAATGTGAGAAATGCATTTGGGAATACATGAAAAAATTAATAACAGAGTTCATTAATGTTAAACTAGTTATCAAACACTAAACTTGTAGGAAGGTTGGAATATGAATGGGTTCATGATTGTCTATTCTTAAATCCAGGCATGCCATGTCATGATCTGATGCTAATCAGAGCAAGAAAACACATGTCAAGTATGCCAAATCTATCTGGAGATTTCAAACACTTTCTGTGTTTATTTGTTTACTTGTTAACATACTTTATCAGTGCATTGAAATACTGTGGAGGGTCAGTAATGCTCCAGGAGGGGTGTTGCTATAGGACACATGCTTTGGGCTGAGCAGGATTGTATGCTGATGAGCACAACCCGGTCTTATCAAAAGACCACAAAAACAAACACATACACACAAACACACACACACAAAGTGTTCTGAAATTTACAGGGGATTTACTAGATTGCCCTGAAGACCCTGAAAATCCCACCTCTCACATGAGTCGCTGCTGATTTTTGGAGACAGAGCTTATAAAAGGAAATGGCACATGACCAGGAAATACACACTAATTTAAATTAAAGCTTGTTTGAATGACTAAAAAGGCAGTACAAGTGACAGACTCTTCTTTCTCGGTTTGAAAGCGTTCACACTTCAGATATTTCCGACCATTAGAGAACAGAAAAATACAGCAAATAAGAAACAGAGTCATTTAAAACAGTTATTCTTAATCAGAGGTGTGTGTAAGAAGGTTTAAAGGGGCATTTGATTTCAATTTGGATTTGTTTTTAAACTCAATATAACAATAAAAACATAGTTTTAGATAAGTAATTCTGCTTAATATCATGATTTTCAGCTCATTTAAAAAAAAAAGAAAACAACATAAAAATTTGTGTGGATGACAATCATAACAGAATGTATCTGCTACTTAAGTGTTTTACACACAGTATCATTTTTTGTGTGTGTTTAATAAAATAAATGATGGAATGGGTACTTGAGCCTTACTGTTTGGGCTGTAGGGGTACATAAAGCAAAAAAGGTTGAGAAAGTTAAACACCCACTTGGAGGAACAACGTTCGAGTCCTTTTAAAGCATCATCAATGAAAACCCCCAATAAGTCCCTATACAAAACAGTCCCTTAGTATCATGTTTTGTTTTTTTATAAAAATGCCACTAAAAATAATCTCGCCAACACTATAGAAACGCTGCCTGTTTCACGTATTCTCCCTCTTCCTCTTTCTCTTTCTTGACGCCAGTACGGTGACTAAAAAACACAGCTTGACAGCTTCACCAGTGCCCGTTATCTCCAGTTTATGAGCCTGTAAACGAGACTGTAACAATAACCGCGCGACATGGGTGCTCAAACTGCAGCGCTCAGAGAGTTTAGATTGAACCCAGTCTACTTACCGACTGCAGAAATGCCAAGTTTCTCACGTAATCCCGTTCAGTGTTCAATATCTCGTTTAAAACGCACAGTCTCAGGCGAAGCTGACGGTCCGAGTCCTTGCTGCTGAGGTCCCCGTTTTCTTGTTTACTGTCCTCCTCGGTGTTTATTTTGCTCATTTTTAAAAAAGCAAAAACCTTAGAGAGAAGCCTTCAAACAAACAAGAGTATACGGCAGTTGTGTGAAGATGTGAAAATTAATCCATTGAATCCGTCGCGCGCTGCACGCAACCTCGCGCCAGGATGCGGCAGGGGAAAATGCTATACTGAAACTGAAGAAACTTCTGTAAAAGTAGCAAAGCGCAACATCTAAGTCAACCGCAAGGCAATTTGCATCTCATTAAAACACTTCTAGTTTAAAAAGTAAACTAGAGAAGTAGCCCACCGACTGCCTGCAGCATAAATGAGGAAAGTGGCCAGAGAAGCGAAATGATGTGAAAAATGGGAGTGCACATGAAACGATCAGTAACCGTGAAATCACTGGCAAAACCGTGCAGTAAAAGGCGAAGTAGCGAGTTCAGGAGTGCTCAGTCTGGTGGACTACATGAAAAGTGAGACGGTTGTGGGAGCTGCAGAGAGAGTCTGCCGCTGAGGGACCGTCTGCAAGTTGCACCACTTGAACAATCACGTCTTCAGTTTAATGAAGTGATGAAATGATCCCTTCCTATCTTTAGATGTGTGTAGCGAGAAGATAGTTCCTTTTGATCTCTGACACCATGTCTGATGCTCAGAATGTATGCATTTCAAACGTTTTACAAAATAAATAAAAATAAAAGTGAATAGCATTTTTGGGATGTATCATTAACATGATGTTCACTAATGAAGACTCTAGAGTCTAGACATACCATATGCTCTAGAAAAGCAGTCATATTCTGCATGGAGAGGGTCACCCCTTCATGGGCGCCGCAATGCTGATATCAAATGTCCAGCCGTGTACCAGCATGAAACACCAGTACTGAATGAAATTTTGTTAAAGGGGTCATATGATGCGATTTCAAGTTTTCCTTTCTCTTTGGAGTGCTACAAGCTGATTGTGCATAGATAAGATCCCTGAAGTTGCAAAGACTAAAGTCTCAAATCCAAAGAGATATTCTCCATCAAAGTTAAGACTCTGCCACGCCCCCTTAAACGTCTCGTTCTAACACACCCCCACATATCTACCTCACTATGTGGACATATTTGCATAATGCGCCCAAATGTGCACTTATAGTATGACAGAAACAAACAGTTTGGGTGAAAAACCACAGCAGTTAGTGGTACCCTACTACTTGCATGCATCCAGGCCAACAGGTGTCAGTATAAAATCTAAACCCATTGGTACTACAGAGACAATTATGAGCCAGCTATGTTAACAAAGGCTGCCTCCAAATATGCATAGGTCCCCACTATATAGTAGGTGAAAAACAGCATTTGAAAGGAGTAGTATATCCGAATTGATAGTATTCATAAAACAGGAGACACAAAGTACCTGCAGTACTTCTGGCGAGATTCTAAAGAGGGCATCCTTTACTATCCCATGGAACTGTAGACACAATGTCATTTTTTATTTTGGACACAGCTCAAAATACTTCTGTAAGCAAAAATTAAGTGTAAAAACCTTGATATTTTTTAAATGATGTCCATGGAAGTAAACATGAACACTCATATCTGTTTAATTCTATCATTAAAGTCAGTAGAAATAGATTTTGGTTAACGGTTACAGGCCTAAGGCCTGAGTTTTGTCTAGCTCTAGTGAAATTAGTGAGAAAATAAAACATGCATCATCATCTGCATGGGATGATTGTGGCAACCCTGCAGTTTAAAAGAATAGTTCAAAAAAACAAAACAAATCTGTCTTCATTTACTCTTATGTCATTCCAAACCTGTATGACTTTCTTCCTTCTCTGAAACATAAAAGTAGATATTTTGAGAAAAGTCTCAGCATTTTTGTCCGCAAAATTGAAGTCAAAGGTAACCAAAACTGTCCTGAAAGTCATACAGGTTCAGAAGAACGTGAGGGTAAGTAAATGATGACAGAATGTTCTTTGGGAGGGAACTATTCCTTTAATGTTTGTTTGTTCTGTTATCCAGGAGTCTGTCAAGTCTTTGTTCATATTGTCTGTGCCCTTGAGGTAATGCTTCCTCCGCATGACAAACAGCCATCAGGGCCTGTCCACATCCTGTTTACACCATCACAAAAGACTAAGTTCTCTATCTGGCCACCAAACCACTAGACTTCACCAAATGAATGGGCAAAAACGTAAAGGGTAAGAATGACTCGTTGGCCTGGTTTGAATCACTCTTAGCCTGCAGGAGTCTTTTAGCTCCAAGCATTTCATAGCTGTCTGACATCTGAGAGGTGTCAGTAACTGCTGATTCTGCTTTACTTGGCTTGAGTTCTTCCCACAATAACTGTACATACTGTAGTAACCTAATTGAGTAGACACATATGCTTTGACATAACTTAAAAATTAGTTTACCAGTAACTTAAATTATTATAGGTGACAGAAAGATAACATCATCAATATATTACATATTTTACTACAACAATGGCCGTAACCTAAACCATTTAATCACACTGTACACATTCGGAGACTGAGCGCCATCTTGTGGCAAAATCGAACACAAACAAAAACAAACAAACGAAACAAAAAACACGATTATATATTTAATATACTAATTATCTCTTTTTTTATTGCTTATTTTTTAATGGTCCCCTTTTTTAATTGAAGAACATACTGCTCTTTAATGTAAATCTGAAAATCGTTATGGTTAATCATCTTTTGCCTATTAAATTCGGTCGTTACTCACCCTCAAGTTGTTCCAAACCTGTATGTTTCTTTCTTCTGTTGAGCACAAAAGAAGATATTTTGAAGAATGTTGGTAACCAAGTCAATGCGTACAATCAACTGTTTGGTTACCAACATTCTTCAAAATGTCATCTTTTGTGCTCAACAGAAGAAAGAAACGAATATAAGATTGGAACAACTTTTGAGGGTGAGCAAGTGATGACAGAATTTTCATTTTTGGGTGAACTATCCCTTTAAGGAATATTTCTAAGCATCAGTTACTGGTATCAAAATTAGGAACTTGTGACTACTTGACCCATTGTTGATGAAGTGAACTGTTTGACCTCTTTAACACAAATGTGAACTTTTTTCATTAACAGTTTTCATAAAACAGTTCATTAACAGCTCCACTCTATATATAGTACACACAGAGGCGTCTTGCCCATTCAAAGTGAAGGGGCACGTGCCCCCCTCAGATTTTTGAGCCAAGTGGATTTTGAATGCAGCTTCCAAAAGACAAAAAATAGCCATTAATGTTTTCTATATTTAATATAATCACACCAGCGTGATTAGAACGTTCAGTGCGTCATATCATCAGCTGCTAAACTCAAATGCAATGACCAATCAGAGGTGTTCAGATGAGTCATCGCTAAAATGCTGGTGTTTTCTTCACTTGCTCGCTGCATGAATACCTCTTTCTGGCGAATTCTCTCGTCAGAAACAACAAAGTGCAAATGTGTGTACTGTGTACGAATCTGTAAGATATTAATTTCATAGTGTAAACAGCTTCAGTGATTTTAATGGCAGTTTTTGAGAGTGCTTGAACTCTAGGCTGTCAGTGAAAATGTTCTTTAATGTAAATGTTCTTTGCTCTCTTTCTGTACAATGAAAGTGTTATGATTAGATATAAAATTCACATTAAATATAAACTCAGTCGTATTAAAAATATGTTATGGCATGACACCCATATCTGTTAAGTAAACAGACAGGTTTTTATGCATAGTTAATAGATTACATTATTAGGTTACTTTGACCATCGCCCACTATAGATCAACATTATCTATAAAGGTGAGAATCAAGATATTTCATGATATAGTTAATGCGTTTGGGGATGTTTCGAATAAAAAGGAAAAAATAAATAAAACATAAGTGCTGTTGTGGCTGCTGTGTGTCATGACGAACCCCCCCCCACCCAACTCTTGCCCCCTCAAAAATAATGAGTGCATGATGCCCCTGAGTACACAGATAGTTTGAACATGAACATTGAACAACAACTTGGTCAAACTCATTCTTAACACTTCTATTCATCAGTGACTTAGTAAATGATGCAGGAAAAGGAATATGGGATACTAATTTGACTTTTTAATCTTTGAAACGTTCCCAAACTGGGAAAGTTGAGCTGTTCTTCTTACTCTTATTTGGTAAAAATCCCACAAGTGCAGGAGGATAACTGACCCATATCAGCACCATGTTTCGGACAGTGCTGCTGGGATACGGGTTTCCTGTGGTCGTGATGTTAGGAAGCAGGCTCTCTGGGTTTTCCCATGGTGAATCAGACTTTTTGCAAAGTCTAACCTCAGTCCATTGGATGATAGCACTTTCACCCCTTTATACATTCTCTTCACTATTTGTTTGCTGGTGTCCAGTACATCACAGCGGTATGTCCCAGAATCCTCTTCTCTGAGAGGGTTTAACAGCACCTTGTCCAGGCTCAGGGCTTCATAGCGGCTGAATCACGAGTCATTAGATGTGATGATTCCATGGGCAAAGCGCCAGGACACCACAAAGGCAAAGCGGCCCATGGCTTCCATCACTTCCTCTAGGCAGTCAAGCACCAAACGCTGACCAGCAGTTGCTGTTTGGGTCTTCAGTCCACACTGCCAGGTGTCTAAGCAGCGGACAGTCCTCATCTTGCAGGACGTGCTGGAGATGTTTCTGTTTCCCCCAATAGGACAGAGCTCTTGAGTACAGAGGCCAAGCTCACAGGTGGCACTGCAGGGAAAGCTGCGGGTGATGACCCAGGTGCTGATCTTCTCCAGTTCTTGCAGTTCGGCTTTAGTTAAAGGGGCCCTATTATGCTTGTTAGCTTTTTCAACTTTAGTTAGTCTGTAATGTTGCTGTTTGAGCATAAAAAAGATCTGCAAAGTTACAAAGCTCAAAGTCCACTTCAAAAGCAGATATTTTATTTAACAGAAATCACTTTTCAAAAACTACAACGAACGACTCGTTTGGACTACAACGCATATTTTCTGGGATTTGTGATATCACAAATACCGACGAATGGGACGAGACCTGGTTGAGCTGCACTAGAGAAGGCAATGAGTGTTATATGTTGGAGACGCACTAGCTTTCCCAAGACAGACGAATTTAGAGTGGTTACAATCATCTGGGTTTAAATTGCGCTCAAATTTATTTGATTTTGACGCAACACTTACACTGAAGCACGCAGGCGGCTATGGTAAGAGGCATGACATTTCCCGACCAGGCGCCGAGTGCTGCCAATCACAAAACACACTGGCCCAGCTAACCAATCACAGCACATTTCGTATTTCAGAAGGCGGGCCTTCATTTGATACAGGAACTATTCGAGCCGTTCATGCCAGACTGGGGAGAGAGGTGTTGTAATAATGTAAAATATGTGAAAAATAATGTGTTTTTCGAACAACCTAGTATGAGAGCCTGTTCTAGTGCACCCCCAAAACAAAATCAAGACTTTGTAAAAGAGCATAATAGGACCCCTTTAAATTGTTACACCTGCTTGGGGAGTGCAGGAGTGTCCAGTACAACAATACCAGCCAAAGTGCTGAATGAGCCATTGTGACTTTTGATACAGAAAAGGAGCAGCGATCAGCAAAAACTGTCAGAAGATACTGAAAATGAGAATTTATAATATCACATGTTTATTAATACATTGTTCAAATTATTTAAATAAATCACATTTTGTAAAATTTTTATTTATTTAAATATTTCTTGTTTTTATACACATACCTTAGCATATCTGAATAAAGTTCATAAATTATTCATTTTATAAATTTATTTGGATTAAATTAATAAATACATTATTCAGATTTATTTATTAGTGATTTTTTTGTTTTAAGTAATTATTTTCATACACATATCTTTAGCACACCTCCATTTTTATGTTCCAAAACTAGCATTTTGCATTTATTAGGAAGAAATGTATACATTTGCTATTTTTAATTATCATTCAGAAACAAGTATATGTGAGTCTTACCTTTGTTGGTGTGCTCAAAAGATGGAAAGAAAAAAAACCTGAACCTTTTAAAGATTTGTTTCTGCATTCTTATTTATAACGTCATATTGAACTTCTGTTCAACAGTTGAGTCTATCGCATGCGCTTGAATTAAGGTGGGAAAACGTGTGCTTAAAAGAGAATTATGCTATAACTGTCGGCTAAAATTTTCCTATGTAGGTGGAACAGAAGAGCCTCACACTCATTTAAATGAACTGGTAATTTATTCAGGACATTTAACAGGTCAAAGTGTGCCCACTCAAAAACAAACTCTCTATCAGACAAATAAACCAGTGAAAGGTGCTCTGTGAGCACAGGAAAAATCTCTACAACTCAAACTTAAGGCAGAGAGAGGACAAACGTCCACCTCCCACAGCAGAACGTGACATCAGGGAAAACTGGGGCCATGTTCAATACCATTCAGAAGTAGGAATGCTGTTCCTCCATCAGCACTGCATTTGAGATCTGGATTATCAGCAAAAAATCCGAGATCTCCCACATGGACAGTTTGTGAGCATTAGCGGCAGTGTGAATAAACTCCTTTATACACATTGGTGTAATTATTTCTTTAGCTCTAGGCAAGTAAATATAGACCCCAAAAGTCTTAAGACTAGTCTACATCTGGTTAGGTGAAAAAGCTGCAGAAAGAATTACAAACTCTCACAGGCAAACAACAGAACAGTCATTCAGTGTGTATTTAACATCTCGAAAAATGTGTGTGTTTTAAATATACAAGACATTACAACTAGAAAAAGGTGCATTGTTAATCTTCAAGAAAAAAAGAAGATCCTTTTTCCTCATTCAAAGAGAAAGTCCTCACTTTAGGACAATAATGCAAGCAAGATTTTAAAACAGACACTCTCATTGACACGCTGGTTTCATGATCATTTTCAGCATGTGAGAGACAGCAACAAAAGATACAAAACATCTCAGCCTGTGATCTGCTTCTTGTAGACGGTGTATAATTCCATTAAGCTATCATTCATAAGCGATAACCATGAAATCACCCTCACATATTCCCATTCAATGATACTTGAATAAACGAAACAAATAAAAGCAGCACAACGAAAATCAAAATACAAATTCTCCATCTCATTCAAAGCTCTTTGACTTGTCCAGCACACAAAAACATGCATCAGGCCGACTCACAGACAGCATGAAAATCTCCAGCCATGACTATTATATATTAAAAAAAGAACAATAATAATACAAATCCAGACCAAAGTCGGTCACATATTGCTCGAAGGATAAAAAAAATGCACCATTCAATCACGATTTCACAATCTACGTTCCATATTACTGTATCCCAGAATGCTACAAATGATATGTTATTTGAGATAATATTTCTCTAGCAGTATACGGTGTACAACAGCTGCTCAGCTTGACATCTAACAAGCAATTCCACATATGAACCCTTTGTCATGCAGTGTAACATAAAACCTAGTCGCCAAATCATTCACTCAAGCATTTAGGCCAATCTCATATCATTCCTGGGCAGCCAATCCTATATGAATGCAACTTCTAGAAGCCTCTTTTAATCTTCAAGATACATTCAATTTGGTCACAGAAAGAAGACATATGGGTCCTGATTGTAGAAATATGACTCAGTCATTCACTGTCTGGAATCTGTGTTTTTTTTTTTTAACAAAGTCAGCCATCACAAGCAACATGCTGATAAAAGCAACTTCCAATAATGCAGACTGATTGGAACCATATTGGAATGAATATTTTGCTACAAGTTTATATATTAACGGCTTAAGACAAAGTAATCTTGCTAATTAATGCTGTATAAAAGCCAAAGCATCCACATCCAAACAACATTGAGAGTCAAGCCCATAAAGCAGATGAAAAGTGGTGCCTCTTTGGTAATATAAAACAATTTGCATTGAACATTTCGTCCCATATTAAAATGGAAGACTCAATCAAATTCAAATCCCTGAATAGTGTTGTTATTCTCATCAAGATGCAAAAAATTTTTTGCCTTTATTCCCCAAACATCAGCAATGAGCCCCTTTATTAAAAAAAAAAAAAAGATTAAAAAAAGAACAGCATTAGCACCAAGCAAATTTTGAATCAGTCGGTGGCTGAAACTACCCATTAAATAATAAACAAACGCTGGTCCGTAGAGTTTGCTTGGTCTTTGACATCAGCTGGTGAAATTTCAATGTTATGTTAATGAACAATTTGATTTGACTGGCAAATGCATTCATGATGTTTCTGCTGGTATAAGAAGGATCCGAATGTAAGGCAACATCTACAGCTCTGGGGGTTTGTATGAATAACATTCAGATCAGACTGACTACGAAGCCCCGTGTTTTGCCATTGTCGCTGAGATCTTGGATGGTGAGCGTAACAAGAAAACATTTTCAAAAACAGAGGAGAAAAGTGAAGTCTTTAGAAGTATGGATTTTCAAAACAACCATCTTATTTAATAAAAGGGAAGGTTTCAGTCTTTAAGATGTGTACAGTAGATGTGGACAAGAAAAAGGCTGAGACAGGGCTTCTACCACAAATGCTAGTTCTTGGAAGCAGTAAATCAATGATCCACCTTTGCTAATGCAATTAAAATCAATTATGGTTGCAGGAAGTCTAACCAGCCCTTCAAGCCCTTTTTGCCAGTGTCAGTGTAAGAAGGAAAAACGGAAAAGCTCAGGGATAAAACGAGCACAGTCAGGGTGTTCGAGGAAAAGAAGCCCTTAGATAAGACTCTGAACGTGTCTTTCTATGGATTGAGTGCGGGTGGAGTCCACATCCATAAATGAATCATGGTTGAGTGAGTCAAAAAAGGAAATGGATGATGCAGGATCCTTCAGATGCTAGGAGGAGCGATGGAGAATGTCTCCTTGTGGAAAAACAACCTATTGAGTCCTATTGAAGCCTATCTCTTCCCAGTTTTCATGTATGATGGGATGCCTCCTCGTGCAGTCAGCCCCTCAAAGCGCTTGTAGGTGTAGTTGATGAACACCCAGTCTTTACTCTTCAGATCAGCTTCAGTGTGGTTGGACACAGGAGGGGCTTTAGAGAGAAAGAGAGAGAGATTAAGTAATGTTTTTTGAAATACATTACAACCCCCCCCCCCCCCCCAAAAAAAGTCATGTATTTTAGTAAGTATTACAAATAACTGAAAACACACCTGAAGGCTGGAGGATGTCTGAATCAGGAAACTCGTCAAAGTTGGAAGTGTCGTCAATGCTTTTGATCTCAATTGGAATAGCTGCTGGTCTCTCCCTGGATGAAGGGGGGGGGGTGCATATTAGAATGATTTCTGAAGGATCATGTGATACTGAAGACTGGAGTAATGGCAGCCTTGGTGATAAGAGACTTCTTTCAAAATGTGCTCTACTTGTAGTATGATGAATGAACCAGAAGTAATACAAGCCCCAAAGTTACAACATGTTTTTACATTCTTATTTGACAAGACAAGTCATTTTTGAACAAAACTGGATACATAAATAAATGAATTAATAAAAACTATTTCCTGGATGATAACTGGATACCACTTGCTGAATTAAACATGCAATGTGACAAGATCATTTGACCAATTAAGATAGATCATTTGTTGAAATATTTATAATGCAATGATGCCTCACATTTCACCAGTGGTGGAAAGAGTACTGAAAATTTGTATTTAAGTACAAGTACTGTTACATTGCTGAAATAATACTCAATTACAAATAAACGTACTGGTGTCAAAACAGTACGTAAGTAAAAGTGCAAAGTACTCCACTCAAAGACTACACAGAGTATTAGTATTACTAGTTACTTTTTAGCCAGAGATAATTAATGAATTACCAAAAAATATTCATATCAAAGATCTATGTGGATAATGGCTACTTTAAACAAAACCCACTTTTATCTTATTGACAAAATACGTGAATTAGTGGTCATGATACAGGAATTTCTAACTTCAATACCTTGAAAAATATCAGTATCAAAGTACCCGTGAACGGGAAGTTGCAACTGACTTCAGTGTTGTGATGTATTTCCAAGTGAAACGGAATGCTCATAGCAGATTCACGGTTGGATAGGAGAGGTTAAAGGGGTCCTATTATGCTCTTTTACAAAGTCTTGATTTTGTTTTGGGGGTGTACTAGAACATGCTCTCACGCTTGGTGGTTCGAAAAACGCATTCATTTTCACATAATTTACGTTATTACAATACCTTTCTCCCCAGCCTGGCACAAACGGCTCAATTAGTTCCGGGTTTGATGAAGACCCGCCTTCCGAAAAACGAAATGTGTTGTGACTGGTTAGCTATCCCAGTGCGTTGTGATTGGCGATCAGCTTAGACGGTGTTTCAGTACTGCCCCGCCCCTTGCCAAAGCAGCAAGTTCCGTCTGCTCTGGTTTAGTTAAGGATGGCGTCAATATTGCCATATCAATTTGAGCCGGATTCAGACCCCGAGAATATTAAACAAGAGGATCGCCCAGAACCTTTGCACGCACGGACATTGCAAGACATATTAGAGTGGTAACTTTATTGTTGTTGTTTTTTGGCTAAATCACGTTTTAGATAGGATGTCAACAACTGCTTAAAAACAACTGCATTTACTATGTACAGATAAGTGCAAAGGTAATATGTATTACTTCGCAGAAACGGCATTCAACTTATACTTTGAAACGTAAATAACACACACAACAACAAATAAAGCAGCACACTTACAGGCTGTGATGCAGATACAGCAGATTGTCCCGACAAAGTGGGAACTGCTCCGTCTTTTAGCAAAAACTTGAGGCTACAGCAGCACTTCTCCTTCCTCGTCTTCTTGTCTGATGCACTCAACCAAGCGTTCTAACCACGACCTCGCCCCTCCCCACATCCCAACCATTCGAATTTCTGTAGGCGGGATTTATTTGAATGATATTCTAATGGGCCACTTTGTGACATCACAAACCCCAGAAAACCACGCTGTAGTCCAAACAAGCTGTTCGTTGTAGTTCTTGAAAAGGGATTTTTAAAAATCTCCCTTTGGAGTGGACTTTGAGATTTGTAACTTTGTAGATCTTTGTACTTAAGTACAAGTAAAAGTGCAGCTTTAAAAATATACTCAAAAAAGTACAAGTAACCGAAAAAACTACTTAATTACAGTAACGCGAGTAGTTCGTTACCTCCACCACTGCATTTCACATACTACTTTTTATACAAACTGAAAGGCAACATAGGCAAGATATACTGCACAATACAGTGGGGGAAAAAAGTATTTAGTCAGCCACCAATTGTGCAAGTTCTCCCACTTAAAAAGATGAGAGAGGCCTGTAATTTTCATCATAGGTATACCTCAACTATGAGAGACAAAATGAGGGAAAAAAATCCAGAAAATCACATTGTAGGATTTCTCAACCAAGCGTTCTAACCACGACCTCGCCCCTCCCCACATCCCAACCATTCGAATTTCTGTAGGCGGGATTTATTTGAATGATATTCTAATGGGCCACTTTGTGACATCACAAACCCCAGAAAACCACGCTGTAGTCCAAACAAGCTGTTCGTTGTAGTTCTTGAAAAGGGATTTTTAAAAATCTCCCTTTGGAGTGGACTTTGAGATTTGTAACTTTGTAGATCTTTTTTATGCCCAAACATACACACTACACACTGACTAAAATTCAAAAAGTGAAAAAGCATAATAGGACCCCTTTAAGAATATCTGCTTGTCAGCAGACAATTTTTTTTCCAGTGTATTGACTTGCATGGTTCAATTGTTCGCCACAAGACTAGTAATGTGCACTAAAAAAGTAAATAGGGTTATTTTTGATTTCATGATGTATAATCATTTTCAATACCATTGGCAAAACTACCACATACTGTATACTGCCATATAGATATTTTAATTTTTTTTGTCCATCCATTTTTTCAAGGCACTCATTTTTTCAAGCTTTGAAATTGGTTTAATCCAAGTCTTCTAAAAAGACACATTCGCTTTATATGATGAACAGATTTTATATAGGCTTTTATTTACATACATATAAATATTGATCAATTACCATTACAAAAATCTCAGTCTTAAACATTTGCACATTCTGTGTATTTGTGTCTTTAAAATAGAGTAACTTTGTTGCAAAAGCTTACAGCACAAGGAGGGTTGATTTCAAACGGAATTGAATTTACTAAACAAAATTATTAAACAAATGACCAATTCAGTTTGAGGTATTCAAAATATGACAACACTGAATTTGTATAAGCAGTGATTTAAGAGCCATATGCAGTATGTTAGGCCTATTTATTTAGATAAATGGAACATTAGATGGCTTTGACCTGTAATGACTGTACAATGTAGTGATGCAGTTAGGCAGACTAGGATATTTATATGTACAAATCAGACAAATATCCCATTCCAAAACATTTCTAGCATAAACTTACATTGTAAAGAAATTAAAGTTCCATCTTTGACTTAACAAGAGGATTCTCCCGAAGCCGTCAAACTGACGTCATCAGAGCCAGAACGCCATTCCAGAGCGGAAGCGACAGCAGACAATTTTTTTTCCAGTGTATTGACTTGCATGGTTCAATTGTTCGCCACAAGACTAGTAATGTGCACTAAAAAAGTAAATAGGGTTATTTTTGATTTCATGATGTATAATCATTTTCAATACCATTGGCAAAACTACCACATACTGTATACTGCCATATAGATATTTTAATTTTTTTTGTCCATCCATTTTTTCAAGGCACTCATTTTTTTCAAGCTTTGAAATTGGTTTAATCCAAGTCTTCTAAAAAGACACATTCGCTTTATATGATGAACAGATTTTATATAGGCTTTTATTTACATACATATAAATATTGATCAATTACCATTACAAAAATCTCAGTCTTAAACATTTGGGCCCTATTGTCTTTAAAATAGGGTAACTTTGTAGCAAAAGCTTACAGCACAAGGAAGCTTGATTTCAAATTTGATTTAAAACTGAATTTAATTTACAAAAAAAAAAGACAAGTACAGGGTCAGTAATAAAATTATAAAACAAATGACCTCAATTCAGTCTGAGGTATTCAAAATACGACAACACTGAATTTTTAAAAGCAGTGATTTAAGAGCCATATACAGTATGCTAGGCCTATTTATTTAGATAAATGGAACATCAGATGGCTTTGACCTGTAATGACTGTACAATGTAGTGATGCAGTTAGGCAGACTAGGATATTTATATGTACAAATCAGACAAATATCCCATTCCAAAACATTTCTAGCATAAACTTACATTGTAAAGAAATTAAAGTTCCATCTTTAATTGTTGAAAGACTTTCTGGTGCATTTCTGGATTTTTATCGGTCAGGCGTGGATCTATTCTGAATGGTTGATAACTTTTGACAAAGTTTAATCCAGGAGCAAAGAGAAATCATTTCTACTTTAAAAGCACGGCGAGATCGCGAAAAAAAAAAACGTTTTTTTTCTTGTCCTTTACTTACTGACACAACACAAAAACCATTGTGAGATTTAATGTTTATCTACAACATTTACACTGCAAGCCATAGTCCTTTAACACTCAATCTTCCACGCCTGTAAAGTCTGACTGGCCCTTTGTTGCGCCGTGGCCAAAACAAGCGTTAAATACGTAAATTTACTTTACTCTGCTTGGAAACTCAAACAAACGCTATATTTGTCTTCTGACTCAATTTCCACAGCTGATGTCTCTGAGACTGAGGTCTGGAAAGAAGAATTTGCAGACAGCAAGGGGAATTTTACTCTGAACAAATCGTGTGATTAATAAATCGAAATGAAACAAAGTTGACAACGAAAATCAGAACGAAAGTCATAATGACATAAACATGTCATCTGTTGAACAACACTTAATACTAATAAAGTCCATCATGGAGAAACACGTCAGCCCAAAAAAAAAAAAAGCAAAAGGAAAAAGCAAACAAACACTGTAAACAACACGCACTAATGTTTGTCAGTGCAAACTCATGTTTTCAGTGGGTTTGTTTATTTAGCATTTACGCAATTTTAATAAGCAAAAACAAGGCTAATAAGTCATTATAATTCTAGTAATTACAGGCCTAAAAAGATGTATGAAAAGAAAAAATCAAGAACTACTCTCAGTAGTGTAAGACTGTCAGTCTGCTAGCAGCAGCCGCTAACTGTCTGTTCAGACTCATCTGCTCTCGTATCAAAGTGTGAAACGACCGAAATCCTGCTTAATTTCTAATAAGAGCTCAAGCGACTTTGGCAAAGTATGAACAACTACCAAAAACAAAACTACTTACTTGTAAACTATGTGTTAGTTTGAAATAAAACTTGTTTGCTTACCTTCCACTCGACCTCAAACTGACTTGCGCTAGTAGACGACAACGGACATAATTTCCTTCTTCCGGGTTTGTGCTTGAGTGGAAAGAGAACAAAACAAAAGTCCCCTTTCTGTCGTCTAAAATGTCATTTCTAAAATTAAATAAATGTTGTCAGCCTTTATTTAATTAAGTGCCCTACTGAAAACTATTTTTCTTCATTTCATCATTTCATTTTTTTTGCATCCCCATTTGCTCAAATAGCAAAAGAAAAATCCACAATAGTATTTTCACGACTTATAAAAAGAAGAAAAAAATGAGAGAGATACTGATAACGGCAGTCAGAAGAGAGAACTATGTCAAATTTACGTCAGTCCCAGACGCTGTATTAGAAACACTCTCGCAATAGCGTTTTTGGTCAGATTTCTGCTCATTTGTTAGAGATCATATCATGCCCAGCTTTCAACTTTGTTTTGAAAATGTTTTATTTGTTTTTTTCACTTACGATATGTCATTCCATAAGGAATATTACTTGATTCATTTATTACTTTTGCTGGCAAAGTTTAGTATACATAAATGCAAGTACGGTCATTATAAACCATTGTTTCTCATTTTGAAATCAGAAGTTAAACAATACCTAAAATCTATTTACAATTTGATAAACAAGAAAGCTGTTAAGTGTATTAATGTAGGTAAACATTTCCATGTTTTTATGTAATTTATTTATTGATTTATTGATTTTTTTTTCATTTCTCTTTATTTCATTGTAATTTTGTATCTCTTTTTCTTTGTGTTCACCCCCTGGTTACTGTAAAGTGTTGAATTTGAGTGATTCAATAAAGAAAAAAGAAAAGAAAAAAAGTATTTTCCATAAATAAAAAAAACTAGTTTTTTGTATTCTGATTCAAAGGTAAAATAATACAGAGTATAGTGTTGTAAATGTATGCATATTATTCCATAGTAAGGGCAATTAATACAATACATTTAAACTGAGCTACTTTAATAGCATCTCCGAACTTTCTACCGCTAGTCTGCTGTTCTTCCTGTATAACTTGATTGACAGATGTCTCGTCCAGTCAGCGGTAAGTAATCTATTCTCAAACCAATGGCGCTGTCTCAAACTATACCTACCTCTTCCGACTTGTCTGATATGTCATTGTGTTTTCTGACTTGTTAATTTGTTATCAGATTTGTCATTGTGTTTTTTGACTTGTTATAATGTTTTCTGAATTGTTGTTGTGTTTTCTGAATTGTTCATTTGCATTTGCGTTTGTAATTTGTTATTTTGTTTTCAGAATTGTGATTTGTTTTGTACTTCTCGACCACCTTAATACACACACACACACACACACACACACACACACACACACACACAATGACAAATTACATTATTAGACGCATGCTTCTTATTCTTAACATGGCTTTAATATTTTTAACTGAATGTTGGTATACTTTTTCATACTTTGTTTTCATAGTCTATAAAACTATCATAGTCTATAAAACTAACCCAAACTTTGACCCATTTTTTTCTCCCAATCAAGAATCAAACATCTTCATAATGAGGTTTTATCAGATTTAGCTCACTTCTTGGGATAATATTGTCCTCGAACTATATAGCTATTGTAGGTATGTACACACAAAGGGAAAAAAAGAGATATGAGATTCAGAGCATAGTTATCTGACTTGAGAAGGCGGGACAAACTGGAAGTCCCGCTCTTTTTTAGAGTTGAAGTAGAGGCTTAAAACTTCCCGTACTAGATGCTTCCACTTTTCAGTCTTTTAAGCTCTCTCTCTCTCCCTTTCACTCCATCTGTCTGTACTAGATGACCTACTCAAGAACCATCTAGGAGTATCAAACCATCATTTTTTTCTATATATATTCTGGAAGATCTATTTGTTGCCTACATTGAAGATTTTTAATTAAAGAGTCAGAAGGTAAGAAAACTACATTATCTCTCAAATATTCTCTCAACAGAAAGTCAGTATAAAAACAACACAGGCGACAGCTGTCTAATGGTTTCTTTATATAGAGTCACTAGTTAATAAATCATTTGTTTCTAGATTTATTGTTAGCACCGTTCATGAGATCTTCTCTGAGAAGGAAGTAGAGAGACCATGTGGCACATGGCATCTATAACCGAAAGCAGCAATAATTCACAACAGAAGCAGTTCAGAGAACAATCACACAATTGTATATAGGTTCACATGAATCTTTAAACAGTTTCTCCATTTAATCATAGTAGAATTAATGTATATTATGCATTTCTCATATAATTGTAATGGCTGCTATTGTACAGAATCTGATGCGTATATCTAGATTCTTTCATTTGGCTAAGAATAAACTTACATTTGAATATTCCTTGTTTACAATGGCACTCATGGTTGATATGGATTATAAATTGGGATATTCATCACTGAGCATTTTCTCACTCTTATACTCAAATACTCACACACAAACTACATTTTTGTAAGATGCACGTGTGATATAGACAGGATGTGGGGTGAATTGAGGTTGAAGTGATGGAATAAGGTTGAGTATTCGATAATCCACCACGTTTCCACTATGCAGTGAATTTCTGTAGCAGTTTCATTTTTTATAAATTCCGAGCTTCAAAAGCCACTTTACTGCTTTAAAATACGTACGTAATACGTAATGGTACTTTGTGACCGGTTATACCACTTCAGTGAATGCTGATAGAGGTATTTCTTGAAGAGTCTGTTCTTGTGAGATATCACAAAGTGTATCTTGAGCTGGATCACTGATATTGTTCAACTGAATTTCTCAGGATGTGACGTCTTCTTCGGCAAGTTGCCAGAAAATAACAATAGATGATGTTTCCTCCCATATAATAAGTATAGACCATTAGACTTTATAACATCTAGTGTTTTGATTCCTGTGTAAATCTTTGTTTTACCCACAAGGCAATACAACTACAGCTTGCTGTGAGTGAGAGCCACGTGTGTGACTAACTATAGTCATATAAGTTAGTTTCTGTCTTTGTGTGAGAACATCCTGTTTGATGATGATAATCACACAACATTTTTAATATCGATCTTTTTATTATAGCTAAAAGTAAACACTTGAGGCCAAATGGCCACATGTCTGCAAACACTGGCATAATCCCTTGAGTGTGTGTGTGTGTGTGTGTGTGAATTACTGTCTCTCATACTTTGCCTTTGTTTTCTTTAATATATATATATAAACATAGACTTTTGCCGTCCTTAAATGAATTTACAGTACATGAATCAGGATTATGTCTTGTGCTACTGTATGTGGTCTCTGTGAAGATTCCTAGCATTTATTACAGTATCTGTATTTGGTAAGTCTGCGTCATGCATCTCCTTGAAACCACAATAAACAGTACATGACAACATGAAGCATTACTGAATATTATATACTGTTTTCATGTTAGACGTGACAATCATTGTGATTATACTTTTTTTTTACTAATGCATTCTTGTATGCTATTAAGTTTAAAAAGAAAAAAATTTAAACAAAACATTGAACTTGCATTAGCAACAGTAAATAAAACAAAGTCAACAATACTTTGATAAATATCATTTCAATTCCAGCCAAACCCATGCTTACATTTGGCCAGCCAAATATTTATCATCTGACATGGTTCATGATTTTCATCTGTCAAATATTTTATAGCAAATAGCCTATTATATAATAAAGACTAATGAGATATTTTTTTTTCAACAAATAGTGAGGTGCTTACAGAAAATGTAAAATAAAGTAATTAATTAATACATAATTAGGGGCTGTCTAATATAGGCCAAGACAATGTTTATGTAGATGTCCCTTGTCCCTTTCCAATTAACTGGGCATTTACAGAAAGAAAATTTGTTTATACTTTTTTGTTTTCATTTTAGATAAATTGTCTCTTAATAGCCAACATAGAAGATAAGGAATAGCTTAAAAGCAAACTGTATTATTAAAGATTAAAATAATTTTTGACTCAAGGAAAAATGTCCCACTTTCTTTAGATATGCATGACTTTATGAATCAGGAAATTATAGGGGAGAGCGGGGTGAGTTGAGACAGTTTTTACTTATAGTGTGTTTAAAGCGAGCACATGACAGTAATGGGTCCAACTTAAATATGTACATAAATTTCAGGATGTGGTGCTTCATTGGGAATAATCACTTTGGATCTAAAATAAACTGCTTTCAAAATATGGCTTTCCAAAAAAAAAGTGGTCTCTTGGCTCAACTTGCCCGCAGTGTGGGGTAAATTAAACCTAGGAAGAGGGTAAGTTGAGCCACATGGAGTTAAACTGTGCCATTGATTATGCTGAAGTAAAACTGAACATTTTCACCTCATGCTATATCAAAGGGAGAGAAATTCAATAAAAATGACTTCTTAAAATCTATGTGTGAGCCTTCAGAACAAAATCAAGTTCAAAACAAAGAACATAATCAAAAATGTTTGGTCTAACATGAATGAAATATCATGTAAAATAATACTTTATAATCATAAGAAGGGGTAAACCACTGGCTCAACTTACCCCTGGACTTTCGGCTCAAATGACCCCACTCCTACTATTTTAACAAACTTGCATCATCTAGCAGTTTAGAGTTAGAACATCATTCTAACATTATAGCATCATATTATAACTTCCTAAAGCACAAACAGATGTGTGATATTTTTTTCAGATTTGTCTGTAATTGTGCAGACACAAGAAGCACGAGTCCTTCAACATACAAAAATCACTTTGAACAGCAAAAACTTGTTTTTTCACCTAAATGTAGTTACCAATTATTCCATGGGCTTCTCTCCATCACATGGTTAATAAAATGGTTAACTCTTCATATATTTGAGGTCATATCACCAATTTTGTTCAAGGTTGTCTAGAAACAAGGGGTGGCTCAACTTCCCCACAGGATCAAATCACCCCTCTCTCCCCTGCTTTGCAGAACAAGTGCATTCAGGTAACCTTAAAAAAGCCCTGATCTTCTAATCTCATTACTTACCACAACACACACACACGTGTCTGAATTAGTATCCTTGTGGGGACTCTCCATTGGTGTTATGGTTTTTATACTGTGCAAACCGTATATTCTACACTGTATATTCTGCCCTATATACCAACCCTACACCTAAACCTACCCCTCACAGAAAACATTCTACATTTTTACATTATCAAAAAAACGAATTCTGTATGATTTATAAGCTTGTTTCACCATGGAGACCTCAATTTAGGTCCCCATGGTGACACAAGTCCCCATGAGTCGGTATGTATTCAGGTTTAAGTCACAACCGGAATAGAAAAACATGTACACTTATCCACAATCCCCTGGCTTCTCCCACATACTTTATAAGCCCTTATCCAATTTTATAGCCCACCCATATTAAACAATCCCCCCAAATTATTAAACATTTTCACACAAGCCCTGACCATTCTTCAGTGCTCTAATGCCCGAATGTCTTTTTCTGCCATATAATAATATGTGTTCATGTATAAATGTACATCATACATAGAAAACTCTACAGATTTACTATTTTTAATATATACAAGAGTGTTAAGATGGTGGACTTGTGCCAGGGCCTTCCTAAACACAGACACATGTTCACTCCTCTACACAGGAGTTAATCTCATCCCCTCCCCCGTCTCAGCAGCACACAGGTGAGCTCTGAAAGTAGTCTGCTAGACTTTCTGAATGTCTGCTCACACAAGCTGGACAGCTTCACTAAGGCAACACAGAAACAAACAAATGAGTGAAGACTCTTTAACCTCAGGACACGTAGCTACACTTAGAGACTTTTGCAAGGTTTCTCACTATGAAAACATTGCTCTGTTTGTTTAAGTCAAAGAGGCTTGTAATACTTGGAGAAAGCTGTTAGCATAGGGCCATGCTAACCAGTAAAACCTTGACCTCCTGGTTGAGCATCCTGACCAGCTAACGCAGCTACAATAGCTTAAGCAAAAGCAAGACTTTGGAGCCAGAGATATCATTCACCTGACCAATGGCAATCCTGTACAGGAAACCTGTGTGAAAACAGTCAGCTGAATTTGCAATAGCATGACACTCTTCTTATTTCTGCCATATCTTTATATTTATACACATCTGACCTTCAATAAAACACTCTGGGAAGATCGGAATATATATTTAGTTTTTAGGTTACTACTCTAGTAGAGTTAACCTGCATGTAATTGCACCTCCCACATATTAAAATTATAGTGTATTTTTACTTTGTTTACTGTACAATAATCATGCTTTAAAAACACTAGAGCTTCAGAATACTGCCCACCACTATCCAACCAGCCTGAATATGATGATGAAGGGGGGAAATATGCACACAGACACTCACAGTTGTTTTATATCAAGGCTAATCTTTCCATTAGATGTTTTTTTGCATGCAGTAAACTTTTTACCATTACTTTTTCCCTGCCTTCTCCTCGTCCTTGATATTTATGTGAAGGTTATGCTCCTGTTGCACATTAGTAAGAGAAATGTAGCAAGTGATTGTCACCGATCTCACTGCTCAAGCAGATTTGAGCATGTATCTGCAATTTATTTTCCAAATTTTAGACATTTTCACTTTGGACTTTTTTCAACAAAGCATTCACGTTTTACAATAATTTCAGTTGTCAGTAAAATGATAATTTATCCCAGAACCTTTTTCTGTGTTTCAGATTGTGTTTACATAGCTTAACCTTACAGACAGTGTTCTTTGGAGGACATTAAGTGTTGTACAGTCTAAAATGGAACTACAGAAAACGTCAAACGGCCACCATGATCTCAGCCCTAACAGAATTCCAGAGAATGGGTACGTTTCCACACCAACACAAGAAATTAACTCAATTATTATCATGAATTATCTTCACAAATTTTACACGACATCTTATCATTTAGTTTGTAACCTTTGCTGCTTTAAGCAAAGCTTGGTTTGAAAGTATGTTGGATATTCAACTTCAAATTCAACTAACTCAGGTGTTAATGGACTATCATTAAATCAAACCTCAGATCAATTTTCACTCGCATTTATGTTTGGCCAATAATGTTATCTCATATGATTGTTACATATGATTGTTTTTTAGTATTATTCATATACTATTATATTTTTATTAATATTTTAAATGAGCTTTTAACTTTAGATTTTCGGTTTCATTTTAATTTTAACGTAATTTTATGTGCTGTAGTCATTTTTATAAATAAAATATAATTTAAATATATAGTTTTAATTTCTGTTTTAGTTTTATATCAGTTAATTTTAGTACTTAAACTTATTATACATATTTTCATCTAATATTTTATTTTATTTCAGCTTTATGAACAATTAACTTTTTTTTTTATGATGTTTTTTAATGATAAAAACACGGCGCCATATTGACTGTTGTAAAAACACTTGTATTTGTTGCAGCTGTTTAGTTTGCCCCCTGGTTAACCACTAGGTCATTTGAGTTTGAGACCCCTGTTTTTAAGGCATTTATTAATACAACATTCACAAACCTGTTGCATTAATGCAATTACAAATAAGTCTTATATATTAAGGGTCCTCACCTGCTAAATGGTCAAAAAGTGATTCAGTAGCTAATATGTAATTTCCTGCATTTTCTCAAAACATTTCCTATACAAGACAGATGAAACAGAACTCAAAACAGGGCAATTCAAACGTCATTGTTACTTTACATAAAAAACTATATTCCTTTTCCTTGTATTACAGATTTGATGCCCTTGAAAACATGACAGATGGGGATAACTTCCTCCCCAATAAAAGCAATGGAAAGATAGAGACTCAGTTTACAGATGTGAGTATCCAAATTTCAGAGTTGACTTCACAAACACTTACTGTATACGGCTGGGTGAAACTAATTAGAATGATGTAAAACACTCACAAATATAGACACTTCATATTACATTCAAGTATAATGTATAACAGTAGGAATAACTTCTAACTACTCCTTGCTTGTGGAGTTAATACACAGAAAATGTGAAACAACCATTTAAGCTAAAAGAACCTATTCAGATAAATAGATATACAATTCATGACTAATACCCCATTCATCTTTTATTCCAGTTCGAGGGAAAGACTTCTTTCAGAATGTCTATTTTCAACCTCAGTAATGCCATCATGGGCAGTGGAATTCTGGGACTGGCTTACGCCATGGCCAACACCGGAATCATCCTTTTTGTGTAAGTCAAACTACACTTCCAATTATTCATTTGCATTTGTGTTGATTTGTGCTATAAAAATAAAGGTTATTGAAGGTGTAATTATAAAAATTAGTTCTAGTGTTTCTTTTATGTCATCAACAAATAAGTACAGTGTGTAAATGCTGAGTTGAAGAGCAATTTCTGGTATGTGCCCATAGTTACAAATGTAAACAAAGCATTTCAGGTTCTAAGTGGAATAATGTCTCTTTTTGGCATTTGGCTGCGTTTTATTCATTAACTTCAGTTAGTATGCAGGGAATGCATGTGCTCGGTATGCATGTCTGGGTTTGGCCTGACCAAGCATTAAAGGGATACTCCACCCCAAAATGAAAATTTTGTCATTAATCACTTACCTCCATGTCGTTCCAAACCCCTAAAAGCTTTGTTGGTCTTCAGAACATAATTTAAGATATTTTGGATGAAAACCGGGAGGCTTGTGACTGTCCGATTGACTGCTAAGTAAATTACACTGTCAAGGTCCAGAAAAGAATGAAAGACATCGTCAGAATAGTCCATCTGCTATCAGTGCTTCAATCGTAACGTTATGAAGCGACGAGAATACTTTTTGTACGCGAAGAAAACAAACAAAAAAACGACTTTATTCAACAATTCGTCTCCTCTGTGTCTCTCCGCATCACTGTAGCGCCATTTTGGAGAATAACCACTGACCACAAGCATACTTTTCTGGACCTTGACAGTGTAATTTACTTGGCAGTCAATCGGACAGTCACAAGCCTCTCGGTATTCATCCAAAATATCTTAAATTGTGTTAAGAAGACGAACAAAGCTTTTAGGGGTTTGGAACGACATGGGAGTAAGTGATTAATGACAAAATTTTCCTTTCGGGGTGGAGTATCCCTTTAAGGCTTCTTTGTGTCCATCTACATTTAACCGTATAGGCATATCCAGCCATACTCCAGTGTGCCTCTGTCACGAACACGTGCCAGTCACAACCAGCCTTACAAATGCTAAGTCAATACAACCTCAAATATTTGCATGCTTTTTCTTGGCTGAGGTATCATGTAACTTAGAGGCCGCTGTGAGGACAAGTCGGGCAAACCCAGTGCTAAAAATTCATTCTTTCAATTTCACTGCCTCCATACCACGTACCATGTTCCTTACAAATCGAGTGCTAGCATGAATGATCAAGTTCTGACATCAGACATAGTATAAAACAACAACTAAATAGAACTATGCTCCTTGATAGAACAAATGCATTTGCTAATCCTTGAGAATGACAGGGTTTTATTTGTGTAGGGCGCTTGAACTTAACTGTGCATCTATGATGTGACACCTGCACATGCACAGCTCACAGATCAGACCTGAGAGGGTTATTAATAGCCTGCTGTGATCTGTACTCAAATCAAAGCCTGGCGGTCTGTATATTTGTCTTGTCTGTCTAGCTCAACTAGGCTTTTTAAGCAGCTTGTTGTACAAGAGAGAGCGAGAGAGAAGAAAAAAAAGAAAAAAGTTTGCTAGTATAGTTTCAATCTCAACAGCTAAAAAAAAACACAACAAAACTTCCTGCCAATCAAAACTTTCAGCAATATGCAAATAGATACTAGGGGGAAGTGTTAACTCATAGAACACGTAATGTATGGTTATTTTGTATACCTTTACTATCGAGACTTTTTGTGAGTGTGTGTGTGTGACAGTGTTGTTGTAAGTTGTGCTCCAAAGAAATACACTCTCAGCTTGTCTAATGCGTCATTAATGAGATTAGAGGTTTGATTTGTGTCTGCTCTGTCATCTCCTTGTCGACTGGTGATAATATCCCTGATCAAACTGCAGTTTGTGCCGCTTAATCGTGATTATATTAGCACCTCTGAAAGACAAATGACTGGCTAATGAGTCTGACAATCTGTAAAACTAAAAGAGCAAGATTAAAATAATATTTTAAAGTCACCCAAAAATGTAAATTCTATCAACATTTACTCACCCTCATGTTGTTTCAAACATGACTTTCTTCTGTGGAACATAAAAAAGATATTTTAAAAATATAATTTATATTTTTTTAAAAATTTCTCTATACAACGAAAGACAGTGGGATCCAGTGTTGTTTTGTACCCCTTTGACTTTCTGTGGATGGTAAAAACTTTATTCAAAAACATATTCTTTGTTCTCCACTGAAGACAGAAAGACATACAGGTTTGGAACAACATGAGGCTGATTAAATTAAGATTTTTTTTTTTTGGTGAATTATCCTTGCATTCCACATGGGAATTTGCTTTTTGCTGTTGTCGTTTATCTAGTTTCATTATTTGTGTAAACTGTTTGCAGAATCCTGTTGATATCCATCACTGTTCTCTCTGCCTACTCCATCCATCTGCTTCTGAAGACTGCAGGAGTGGTTGGTGAGAAACATTATCTCTTTTATCTCATAAGACAATCCTGATAGCATCACACGCTATGTTAAAAATGCACCTTGACTTTCTTCTGAACTTTCTATTATGTTTGTCTGTATGTTTAGGCATCCGTGCATATGAACAGCTCGGGTACCGTGCATTTGGTCCACCTGGGAAAATCTTAGCAGCATGCATTATAACACTGCACAACATTGGAGGTAAAATTAAACGTTTTACTGTATACATTTCAGTAGTCACAGTACTCACAATGTCAAAAAGACATCACAGCTGATAAATCAAATTCAGGGATAACTACTTAAAGCAATATGAGCACTGAATACAGATGCACTAATGCTTCTTCATTTGATCCAACAGCAATGTCCAGTTACCTGTTCATTGTGAAGATAGAGTTACCTCATATTATTCAGGGTCTTATGGAACTGCCAGATAACTCAACGTGAGTACCAGAACATAGTACTGATGCGCTGAATATAGTGGGGTTCAAAACTGTAATAATATGCAAATAGATACTAGGGGGAAGTGTTAACTCATAGAACACGTAATGTATGGTTATTTTGTATACCTTTACTATCGAGACTTTTTGTGTGTGTGTGTGTGTGTGTGTGTGACAGTGTTGTTGTAAGTTGTACTCCAAAGAAATACACTCTCAGCTTGTCTAATGCGTCATTAATGAGATTAGAGGTTAGATTTGTGTCTGCTCTGTCATCTCCTTGTCGACTGGTGATAATATCCCTGATCAAACTGCAGTTTGTGCCGCTTAATCGTGATTATATTAGCACCTCTGAAAGACAAATGACTGGCTAATGAGTCTGACAATCTGTAAAACTAAAAGAGCAAGATTAAAATTATATTTTAAAGTCACCAAAAATGTAAATTCTATCAACATTTACTCACCCTCATGTTGTTTCAAACATGACTTTCTTCTGTGGAACATAAAAAAGATATTTTAAAAATATAATTTATATTTTTAAAAAAATTTCTCTATACAACGAAAGACAGTGGGATCCAGTGTTGTTTTGTACCCCTTTGACTTTCTGTGGATGGTAAAAAAAACTTTATTCAAAAACATATTCTTTGTTCTCCACTGAAGACAGAAAGACATACAGGTTTGGAACAACATGAGGCTGATTAAATTAAGATTTTTTTTTTTTGGTGAATTATCCTTGCATTCCACATGGGAATTTGCTTTTTGCTGTTGTCGTTTATCTAGTTTCATTATTTGTGTAAACTGTTTGCAGAATCCTGTTGATATCCATCACTGTTCTCTCTGCCTACTCCATCCATCTGCTTCTGAAGACTGCAGGAGTGGTTGGTGAGAAACATTATCTCTTTTATCTCATAAGACAATCCTGATAGCATCACACGCTATGTTAAAAATGCACCTTGACTTTCTTCTGAACTTTCTATTATGTTTGTCTGTATGTTTAGGCATCCGTGCATATGAACAGCTCGGGTACCGTGCATTTGGTCCACCTGGGAAAATCTTAGCAGCATGCATTATAACACTGCACAACATTGGAGGTAAAATTAAACGTTTTACTGTATACATTTCAGTAGTCACAGTACTCACAATGTCAAAAAGACATCACAGCTGATAAATCAAATTCAGGGATAACTACTTAAAGCAATATGAGCACTGAATACAGATGCACTAATGCTTCTTCATTTGATCCAACAGCAATGTCCAGTTACCTGTTCATTGTGAAGATAGAGTTACCTCATATTATTCAGGGTCTTATGGAACTGCCAGATAACTCAACGTGAGTACCAGAACATAGTACTGATGCGCTGAATATAGTGGGGTTCAAAAACTGTAAAAGTTTTAAGATTCTGAAAAAGATGAAACCAATAAACATGATGTAAAATGAATGATAACTATTGCACTATAGATTATGTACTATTTTAAGGTCACTAATCAAATAAGCAAATTTGTGGCACTGAGCATGTGAAATCCTTTGTATCAAAGGTTAGTTGTTTGCTTCCATTGAAGCACAATATGGATCCCTCTTGAATTCTAAATAGACTCAGACTTTGAACCTCACTGTATTTCATTTTCATTTCATTAATAACTCTCTGTGCGTGGCTAGAGAAGTGTCCATTCTGACTGCTCTTCATAATCATATCACTCCTTCTGACATGATATGTTGTGTGAAACATTTACTTCTCTTTGTCAGTGACTGGTTTGTTGATGGGAGGTGTCTCATCATTATCGTTAGTGTCACCGTCATTCTTCCCCTGGCGCTTATGAAACGACTTGGTAGGTTCCTGCCTCCTTTCCTTTCATTCTTTCATTTTGTTTTCCCCCTCTGTCATTTCTCATTCCATTATATTTCATAATAATCACAATCAAACATTTACACATCTCAGTTTCTTCCCTCAGGCCATCCATCTCATGAATACTTAACAATAACTGTGGAACACACAGTTTATTCACTCATACACTTATTTATCTAACACACATACTCAGTCTACACCTCAAATTTGCACATAATATTCAGTACCAGTACATACAAAAACTGTCTATTGTAATATACCTGCACATACAACTGTCAATTTATATATTTTTATTCCTTATTTACTTGTTCTATTTTTAATTATCTGTGTTTTTTTGTTCTGTCACTGTCATTCTGTTACACTGTGGAAGCTTCTGTCACGAAAACAAATTCCTCGTATGTGTAAACACCTGGCACTAAAGCTCATAAAGCTCATTCTGATCTGCACTAAAGATCTATGTTGAGTGTCACAAACGACGCTTTTAAAATCAATTTCGCATAAGGGCGAAAAAGTTCCGGTGTGGTGTAGTGAAAGCCTTATTAAAGCAATACATTGTATCAGTATCTACCAGTTGAGCTTGAAAAATTATTAAAATTGGTATGGCATGAATAGATACATGCATTTATCATGTATTTATGCATTTATTTTAGGGTATCTGGGCTACACCAGTGGTTTCTCTCTCAGCTGCATGGTCTTCTTCCTCATATCTGTAAGTCCACTCTCCATCCACCTACATACAGTATTAATAATGACTGTTATGTAGTGGTGACAAAGAAAAGCATCTCTCCATTGTTTCTAAGGTTATCTACAAGAAGTTTGTCACAGAGTGTTCTTTAGAACACAGCTATAATGAAACTGGTGTCACTGAAAGCATATACAACTCTACCGATGACACGTGTGAAGCCAAATTTATAACCATCAACCCACAGGTTAGAGATATAAACTGCAAATCAGTGTCCTTTTTGCTTAAGTGCAGTGAATTAATCAGTTAACTTCATTTTTTTTTTTATTCATCATAGACTGCTTTTACCATTCCCATTATGGCATTTGCTTTTGTGTGTCACCCTGAAGTGTTGCCCATTTACACAGAACTCAAAAAGTAAGACTGGAATTGCACTTTTGTTCATTCACATCGGCTTTAAAAATCATTTTTTATGCATTGATATTGTTTTTTTGTCTCCTCATTTCAGTCCAAACAAGAAACGCATGCAAAATGTTGCTAATATCTCTATTTTGGCCATGTTTGTCATGTATCTGCTGACTGCCATCTTTGGCTACCTCACCTTCTATGGTAAGCGAAACTTCACAAACAAACAAAAATACCTACACCTAGTCCTAGAACTATGGCATTTACAAAGTACCATGGTAAATAATAATCAAAGTACCAACATTTCAAGGTTTGTTATATTTGAAAATGTTTTAACAATCGCTATGTGTCTAGGAAAGGTGGATTCAGAGCTTCTGAAGATGTACAGTAAAAAAGACACCCTGATGCTGTGTGTTCGGCTGGCTGTGCTGATAGCAGTGACGCTGACCGTTCCAGTGGTCCTCTTCCCGGTACTTTCATTTTCCTGGTTTTCCTGGCTCATTAGTTATTGCTTGGATATAATTCCTCTTAATCGTGCTGGTTGAGTGTTGACAGTGCCTTGTTTTTCTCCAGATTCGTCGTGCCGTCTTGCAGCTTCTTTTCCCTGATAAGCCTTTCCACTGGATGCATCACATCTCCATCGCTGTGTGCGTCCTCTTCTTTGTCAACCTGCTCGTCATCTTCGTGCCCAACATTCGTGACATCTTTGGCTTCATCGGTAAGTCAGATCTGCCACGTAGAGAATTTTAATGGTCACATTACTGTAATTAAAATGCGGAATTGACCTGAATAATTTTTGTTTTAGGTGCCACATCTGCTCCCAGCCTCATTTTCATTCTTCCGGGAATATTCTACATTTGCATCGTCCCTGAAGCACAGGAGCCGTTGAAATCTTGGCCAAAAATCCAGGTGAGAATCAGACAGAATGTAAGTTCACTCTTACAGATCTATGGCTTCTTTTTTTTCTCACATTCTTTTATGTTTTCCAGGCGATTGTGTTTGTGACACTGGGTTTCATCTTCATGATTATGAGCATTACGTTCATCATAATAGAGTGGGTCAACGGAAAGAAGACGTCGGGTGGCCACTGAAAGAGCTACAACTGGATTACAATACTTAAAAGACCAAAATCTAATACAGAACCCAAACTCCTGAACCTGAAACCTCTGAAACAGGTTCAGTTTAATTTACTTTGATCGATTAATAGAACTCCTTAATTTCAGTATGTCCAAAATAAAGTGGCTAATTACCTAAATTCAAGATGAATGCAAAAAAGAGAGGTAACATATTGTCTTGACACATTAGGGTAATGATGCTCTAAGAACATTTTGAAAATATTTTATAAACAGGGGTGCACATATGTGGTACGCAGGTGTGCATGTGGGACCAAAATAAAATCTGCGCTGTGTAAATAAGTTCAGACCGCTCATTTGCATACCGACATGGTTGACAGCTGTTCTAGATATACAAACTGCAATACTGTATGAGATTTCTATTTGAACTGAAAGCATAAATCGAGGCTATCCACTGCCGTTTTCAAAGCACAATGCAAAACTGTGACATTTCCTTCACTAATGCTCTTCATGCAGCAGCGCATTTAGCCTATATAGGCTACTTGCCGGCAACATGCTAAAATAAAAGCTTGTTGATTTTAAGTTTGAAAATGATGAAAATGTATGTGTATATATATATATATATATATATATATATATATCAGTGAAATTCCACTCCAGACATGGGCCGGACAATAATGAATGATGTTGATAATTTCATGTGAATGGTCACTACAGCATAACGCAGCATTGATGGGCCTGCAGAATTCACTATCAACAAGTTTACTGAAATGCTTCTGTGGTCATACTATAATATGTCCATCTCTGTTACACCTCATCAGTATCTGTGGGTTTACATGGACCAGGACTAAAATTGTTTCCTGTTGGACATTACAACTTTATCATAAATGTCAACATGTATGCATATTTTGTATAGTCTTGTTTTGTATTTTGTATAGTCTACATATTGTGTGTGAAATGGAAGAAACTTTCTATTAATTGTTGTACATCTGTGTACATATTCTGGGAACATATTCTACTCTTTTTCTGCACAGAATGGACCTGAACGCTGAGCAAAAATGAAACATAATACTTAACAGATCAATAGTTAGTGGGAAGCTTATTAACAGATTTAAATTTAAATTGATTCACATTTTCCCAAAGATTTTTTTTTTCAAAGTGCCTGACGTTAAATGAATGGAAACAATTCAAGCATCCCACAGATTAATGTTCAGAAATACATGTATTTATTGTTGAACACATTGCTCTCTCTAGGCTTGAATAATACAATTGAAAGATTGTTTAAAGACTGTACAAAAATTGTTGTACATTTTAAAGCAATAAAACTCATGATTAGATGCGAAGCTTCTCTAATGGGGTAATAATGCATACCGGCACCAACTCCAACAGGTTTGAGACAGCAGAATTACCACAGCATTTACTGCCAGCAACACTTTTTCCAGATGCCGTTGGGTGGAAGATGAATGAAAATCTTCAACATAATGCAGCACAGCTCATCTTGACTAAGTAAAAATATAGGACAAATGCAAAAGATCAATTTAAAACAAAATTGTATTTGAAATGATCAATTTTATATAATGAAATAATGTTAAAAAATTCGTCAATTACATTTAGAAATGTGTGCATGTCACGTAGAGCCAAAAAATAGTACCATCATACTGACTGTCAGCTTTCTCTAATAAGTGACTGATGTCCATTTTCTTCTCCAAGAATTATATTTATTTGGTCCCTTCCCATTTCCTGATGAACAAGTCTTCTTTCACATTTGTAAGCTTGCAAAATTCAGTGTCCACCTTTATTGCATAAAACAAAATCATATTAATCAAAGTCATATTAATATTACAAATATTTCTGGACAGTATTTTTAAATATTGTAAGGGCAAAAGATACACTTTACACTACAGCTGTTAAACAACCATATAGGCTACTTACATTCCATGTTTCTCTACAATTTCACTGACAGCATCACTTTAAAAAGCAACTTCCTTAACAAGTTAAGGCCCCAATATATACTCAAAACTAAGTTCTTTTCATTCTTCATTTAGGGGTAAAATGAAGTTCGAAATATGTGAACAGCGGTATACTGTTATCGAAAATCCCAACACCGCCAACTCTGATAAAAGCAACGTTTATACGAATATGTTCATATGTGCTGCACGCTTTTCCTCTCAGTAACAAAATAAACACAACAATCATGGAACAGTAAGCTTTTTTTATTTATTTATAAAAAGCATCTGTTCATAGCATGGGTATGTTTGCACGAGCTCTGCAAATTGGCACTCCCGTGAAGTCCACGTCACATGTATTTACATGGCACTTTATTCAATATATTGCTTAAAAGGTCATGGTCAAGGTCAAGTTTATTTATATAGCACCTTAAAAGCAACGAGTGCTGACCAAGGTGCTGCACAGCCAAAACATCAGAGATATCAACTAATAAAAGCATTAAAGGGTTAGTTCATCCAAAAATTAAAATTAGGCTGTGTTTTACTCACCCCTGATGCATCCTAGGTGTATATGACTTTCTTCTTTCAGACGAATCCAGTCAGAGTTATAAAAAAAATTGTCTTTGATCTTTCAAGCTCTATCGTTGCACTCAGCGAGTGTTGCAGTGCTTCGATTCAAAAGACCTGAAATAAAAAGCACCCTTCCATAAAAAAAAGTGTCTCACACAGCTCCGGGGGGTGAACAAAGGCCTTCTGTAGCGAATCGATGAGTTTTTGTAAGAAAAATATCCATATTCAAAACGTAATAATCACTTGAACCTAGCTTGCGCTCACTGTTGTAAACGGAAGCAGTTCCGGGGGATATATGAGGTCAGCTTTGCGCATGCGCCGCTCAGAAGTGACGCACTTGGAGAGATCGAAACAAAACAACGGTCACTAATTAGAAGTACAAAACGAGGATTTGTAAAGAAGAATGACGGAGGATTTCGATATAAGCCAAGAGGAGACTTGTTTTCCTTTGCTAAAGTAAGGAAACTTTGTTTCTTTTGATCCTGTTAACAAACGTTAATTTTCACGAGACTCACCGGCGCATGCGCAACACTGAACTCATACGTCATTCCCCCGGAACTGCTTCTGTGTACAACTGATGGCGCAAGCTAGATTAAAGTGATTATTACGTTTTGAATATGGATATTTTTCTTACAAAAACGCATCGATTTGCCACAGGAGGCCTTTGTTCAAACCCCCCCACCCGGAGCCGTGTGAGACACTTTTTTTTATGGAAAGGTGCTTTTTATTTCAGGTCTTTTGAATCGAAGCACTGCAACACCCGCTGAGTGCAACGATAGAGCTTGAAAGATCAAAGACCATTTTTAATATAACTCCGACTGGATTCGTCTGAAAGAAGAAAGTCATATACACATAGGATGCATCGGGGGTGAGTAAAACACAGCCTAATTTTCATTTTCGGGTGACCTAACCCTTTAAAGGGGTCCTATTATGCTCTTTTACAAAGTCTTGATTTTGTTTTGGGGGTGTACTAGAACAGGCTCTCATACTAGGTTGTTCGAAAAACACATTATTTTCCCCATATTTTACATTATTACAACACCTCTCTCCCCAGTCTGGCATGAACGGCTCGAATAGTTCCTGTATCAAATGAAGGCCCGCCTTCTGAAACACGAAATGTGCTGTGATTGGTTAGCTGGGCCAGTGTGTGTTGTGATTGGCAGCACTCGGCGCCTGGTCGGGAAATGTCATGCCTCTTACCATAGCCGCCTGCGCGCTTCAGTGTAAGTATTGCGTCAAAATCAAATCAATTTGAGCGCAATTTAAACCCGGATGATTGTAACCACTCTAAATTCGTCTGTCTTGGGAAAGCTAGCGTGTCTCCTACATAGTGATAACACTCGTTGCCTTCTCTAGTGCAGCTCAACCAGGTCTCGTCCCATTCGTCGGTATTTGTGATGGAAAATATGCATTGTAGTCCAAACGAGTCGTTCGTTGTAGTTTTTGAAAAGTGATTTCTGTTGAATAAAATATCTCGTTTTGAAGTGGACTTTGAGCTTTGTAACTTTGCAGATTTTTTTTATGCTCAAACAGCAACATTACAGACTAACTAAAGTTGAAAAAGTGAGAAAGCATAATAGCACCCCTTTAAGACTAAACAAAGAAATAAGGTCTTTGACCATGCAGCTTAACTGTAAAACAGTAATTTAAAAACAACTGCAATTTCAGAAAAACTGATAAAGCAAACTAGTCAACAAATGATGGATATAAATACCACATGCTATATAGACAACAAATGCTATGTGATATTGTATTATTTGGCTTATTTTGGTAGCTCTTATTTTGAAAGGACACATGCACTGGGATATGTAGGGGCGTCATGCACTTACTATTTTTGAGGGGGCAGGAGTCAAAAACTCCCATTATAATCACTGAAGCTGTTTACAATGTGAAATGCATATCTTACTTACATCGTACGCACATCTGCACTTCGTTGTTTCTGATGAGAGAGTTAATTAGCCAGAGATCTGAATTCAGTCAGCGAGGCGCTCACTAAACAAAACTCCGTATTTCAGCGATGACTCATCTGAACGCCTCTGATTGGTCATTGCATTCATAAGCTCAACAGAATCATGTGTGATTGGTGATAATGCGCAGCGCTGTAAAAACGGCTCAGCGCCAGCCAAAGCACCAACACAGATTTGAATTTAGCAGCTATCGTGCTGCACATCACATCGGTGTGATTGAATCATATTTGAATGAGCATTTCATTTCATTCCATATTTGAATGAGCTGTTTTCCCGCAGAATTGGGCTACATTAATGCTGTTGCCGCAGGTTGTTTTTCATGTCAGCGGTTGAAGTGACCCCAATAACTTGATATTTAGCCCCTGGAATGCAAGTTTTACCAGGGGAACCCCGCCAAAAAAACATGTGTTTTATTACTGTGGTAAACATAACTTGAGATCCTTTTACATTTTGTTCTATTATGTAAACTGCACACACTCACAGCCCAAACGTTCTTATTTAGCCTACTTATTAAAAACATACATTTTCAAACATGAACATAACTGCTTCACAATTTGTGTTTTGGGTATGGATGCGTGTAATTTACGTTGTAGAACAAAACGTAAAAGTATCAAGTTATGTTTACCACAGGCTTTATTTTACTCATTAATTGAAAAACCCCATTATAATACCCCATAGGAAAATCTGGAAGGAACCCGCAGCGAATTACTCTTCCAGATTCTGACGTCATAGTTCCCCCACTCTATATTGAGTGGGTTTTGTTGTGAAAACCTGGCAAACCTGCACCAATGCTCTGCCTGAGCTGATCAGTACTTCAACACATCCAACCGTTTTCTCTGTGCAAAGCACTTTGTGTAAAATTAAGAGTAGGCCTAACCATGATTTGGTCCTCCTCTTTCATTACCTAGATAAAAAAAATTATAATTATTATAAGCACCATTTACACTATTATTGGCTTTATTGCTTTACCAATAATTTAAATAGTTACCTACTAGTCAAAATAGCATGGAAATGCGCGTTGTTAGAGAGTTTTTAAGTAGTGCTAAGAGTCCCATAGCAATTGTGAGGTGATTGTTAGAGATTCAACTGCCATACACACAATGTTTTTGCTTTTTGTGAGATATTAATCGTTAACAATCCTGACAACATAGATTTGTAAAAAAAAATAAAAACCCCATGCCAAACATGCTAGCTCGCCGACCTACAGACGGTATTTTGTTAACAAGCTAACTACATATTGGCTGCAAAACAACGGAGACAACATGTTAATAAAGGTTAAACGAATATCTAATGCTTCCTGGGCAATTAACAGAAAACATTCTAAAACATTATTTTTTAAAACATTCATACAGCTCTGTATTTGCTGTGACAAGAGTTGGAAAGACATTTAGCACTGACTGGACAAACAAATCCAATTGCCCAAAGTACTGAAGACAATTGCATTTGTTAAGAGAACCAAAAAAAATAAATATAAAATCTCAGAGCAATTTGTTGCCTTGATTTTTTTTCAACTATTGCCTCAACTTATTCTTTTTAACAGTTAAAAACTAGAAGCTTCAGTGTGGTTGTGTGAGGTACTTGTTGTGAAAAGCCAAAACTCCCTTAACATGACATTGTCATGATATGTTTCATTTTCCTTTCACCACCACTTTATTTATTTACTTATTTTAACACTATTAGTAATTCCTCAGTCCTTTTGTTTTGTTTGATTTCTGCTCTTCATCATATGTGACATACAGACAGATATTAAAGTCACCAGACAGGAACCGACCAACAGAAGGCTATCTTGGTATACGTTGTACATTGTAGAATGGCTGTTCTGATGATCTGAGTGCGGCGACGGGTGGCTTAAAGGGGACATCCGCTCTCATCTGAAAGCAACATGTGCATACAGCAGTGTCACACTGACAACAAGGCGAGAGAATGAAAATAGAAAAGAAAAAAAAAGTGTGGTCGTCCATTTCCTGTGAAAACCTTTTGTCTGCTGATGCTGAGAGTAAGAACTAGGAAGAGAAACTCAATGCTCGCTGTTCAGTCTAGTCACCAGTAGTACAGAGGAGATTTCTCGCTCTCTTCCAGGGTCTCTTTCTTTCTCTCGCTTCGAGTTTCATTTTTTAACTGTTTGTTCTATGAGCATATGAGGCCATGAAGCGAGCAACGAAGGGGAAAGGCCAGGAGAATGTGGGCTGCTCTCTGCTTAGTCCACAGGAGAATGAGAGGCTGGAGCATCTGCTGGGCAGGAGGTGTGTGGTGAGTAAGTTCAAGGGCCTTCAGTACAGGCCTAAGGGAAATTTACACTTTGCAGAGGGAAGATGGGTAAAAGTACAAGTGTTATCTTGTTGAAACGAAGTGACATCTGTGCAAACCATGGGCCAAAATATGACTGCATGCTTTAAAAGCATTTGAAAACAGACTGTCTAGTGTGTTCACTTATTTGTAGTTTGTAGTCACTGTTGTAGTTTGTTTTATGACTTTTTTACGCAATAAAATAACATTTTAATAAAAAAAAAATGGCCATACAAAAATATCAAACTGTTTGGCAATATCTGAAGAAAATAAATATTGACCATAAAGTTTTACTTCTCTTTTTGAGAAGCTGAACTCATTTTTTCAGTGTTTTGCCCCCCCCTTTATCTCATGTAAGAAGAGGAAAATTTTCACTTTGACCACGTGTTGGAAAATTTTTTATTTCTAACTTAATTTAAAAAAGCATTGTAACTTAATGGTGTGACTTTTAAATTGTACAAATATTTGTAATTTTAAATGGGAAAAGTATGCAAAAACCCTACACAAAAGTGACCTTATACTGTGAAAATTTGTCAAATTAAATGTAAAACAGTGTAACATTTATTAAAATCAGCATTATTTAGAAAATACATGTATTGTAACAGTAGCATACTCTTAAAGAGTCCCAGCGTGACACATTACAAATGAAATTTTCTTCATTTCAAATGCAAATAGTATTTTCTTTAAATATTCTGTATTTATAATATTTAAATATTTCTGTATTTATTTTTACAGGTTTTTCACCTATTGTTTGAATTTTGCACTTCATTGCGTTGTGTTTTAGGGTTAACGGAAATGCCTGTAAAATTAATGGATAATGTCCTGGCAGATAATTACCAGTACACATACATACATTTATTTATTTGCCAATGTAGTTATTCATTGACTAATCACAGTCACGTAAGTCATACTGCACATCAAAGAAAGCTGTTGGTAAACCAGTAAATTCAAAAATGTTTCTCACTTCTGTTCTGGGTTCTGCAATCATTCCATTATGACACTGTTTGACACAGTCAGGACCAGATCCTGTTGTTGCTGGCTATATTCTTTATACTAACATTCGCATTCATGCAGCAGAGGCATTTATCTAATGCATCTATTGAGGTTGTACACCACACACATACAAATATGTACCGATAAATTGTATTGCTTAATTAGCATTCACTGCAAAAATTGAAGTAGTACATGCTCATAAAAAAAATTAAATAAATAATAATATATATATATATATACTGTATATATATTAATTTTTTTATATGGAAAATAACACAGATTAATTTTTCAACATGGTAGCCTTTCTCTAACAGATCAAGACCTCTGCTGCAGCCCCGACAGTGCAGTAACTACAATTTTGTGGGTACATTTTTGATGTTGCTTGAATGCACAGTGAAAGCTTTTGTGATTAAAGGAAGAGAAGGTGTGAAATTAGCCCTCACTGCAGCTTGAACTGTGATCACTGAGGGGGGGGTTTGACAGGGGAAGTTGCTTAAAGACATTTCCTGCCACAGAATACCGCTTGTACACAGCCACTGTATAATCTGCCATCTTTAGGTACATGTTTTGGACACTGAGTGTGATTTTCTTGGTCTGTTCATTAGTGAACATAATTCACATGCAATCATGCATGTGAGAAAAACAGGCCTTTGTGAAAGTGTGGCACGAATTACAGCCTTTTTCTGGTTTCGTCTGCAGTCTCTGTCCTCAGCGGTTGTGCAATTGCTTATGGCTCTTCCGAGTGAGCCGAACCGCTGGACACCACAGCAGTCTGGAGTAGTTTGTTTCGTCAAAGACAGTCCACAGCGCTCCTTTTTCATCCGTCTCTATGACATCAAGGTTCTTAACACTATTTCTCTCTTATTGCTAAACATGGTGAAAACAGCAGGCCCTAAATAAACACATTCAATCTTACATTTCTAGATTTTATAGATCATTATAATAATCATTATCACATTTTCATGTGCACGAATTAACATCTTGACAAGCTATCTAAAACAAATATATATAATAAAATAAATACACATTTTACCCTTTTAGTTCTGCAAATTTTGACCTGCTTTTGTCTGGGAGAAAACTGAGATGATCTCAGATTTGTTTCTTCCCTTCAGGCAGGGAATCTGGTGTGGGAACAGGAAATCTATAACCAACTGATGTACCGAAGGACCAAGCCTTTCTTTCACACTTTCCCTGGAGACGTAAGTATTTACCTGTTGAATATCAATTCATTGCAACCTTGTGAGTCATATGCTCAATGTCATTGTTACAATTGATTTTAACATTTATATAATACATTACAATAAGACTTTTTTTTTGTCTTGGGGAAGTTTTTATTTCTCTTTCCTGTAAAGTTAATTTAGCACATCAGTTACTTCCTCATATTAATGTCTACAACATTACTGTCTGCTGTTGCATTTAGACAGGCAAAAGAAGCTAATGTTACCCACAGTATTTGCATGTATGATGAACGCATGCAGTTGTTGCTGATGAAAACTCGAACTGGCCATATAACTATAACACACAATGTATTGTCATCCCACTGTCAGACACGCTGTAAAAATACTTCCATTTTGTCAGACAAACTCCATTTTAAAGACTGATTGAACTATCTAATGTAGAAAACAAAAATACAGTCACATTTTAGTTAGTATGAGCAACTTAAAAGTTTAAATAGCGAGAACTTTCTGTTGTTTGTTGGTGAAAGTGGAACTGATCAACTGTTGAACATGCTCAGTTTGATTACTGACGTCCTGTAGAAGCTGCTTGGATTGGATCAGTTCTTTGAACTTCAGATTGTTGTATCTGCTACTGAGCATGCCTAGCGAAGAAGCTGGAAGGAATACCCATAATCCTTTGCACTTGAACTTTTCTCATTTGCATATCCTCTTTCCTTCACTCGCTTCCTTTCCTCGTGTCTTAGCTCCACCACTCAAAGGAATCAAAGGAAAGCTTATTTGTACTAATGATGGTCATTTTAGTGTTTGAATATTTTTGACGACTCAATCGTCACTTCAGAGCGGCATCAGCTACGCTCAGGTGATCTGCCCTTATGTTGTTAAAGTTTGGTTATTTGAGACATTCATTATAAGCAGTGGTGGGGGTAACGCATTACAAGTAATCAGATTACTTTTTTCAAGTAACTAGTAAAGTAACGCATTACATTTTAATAAAATTTTTTAATTTGAGTTACTTTTTCAAATAAGTAACGCAGGTAACTTTTTTTCCAATTTATTGATTGACAGCTCTCCTGTCCCCATGTTGAGAGAAATCAGAAGATGTTACTGTAGTTCTAAAATAAATATGAATATGCATTAATTCATCTCACTCACACAAAAAAACCTCTCAGTATTCCTCAAAATGAATAAAAATAATGCAACTCAGAATATGACGTAAACCTGCAATAAGTAAATGTTAAACAACAGAAATATCCTTTATGTATTTAAATCCCATTTTATTAATCAATGTCTTTGCTTCTGACCTTCGATGATCCAGTTCAACCATAAGCAAAAATTACTCTAGACAAACATTTGTGTGTCTTTTTTTATTGCTGAAGTGTGTTGAAATGTCTTCTGCTTTCTACTGTACGGACGTAAATTTACTTTCCCTTCAGCCTGAGGCTTATTCATTTCACTTTTGGTGTGAAAAGGCTTTTATATTTGCCAAAAATATAACTTTTTTATTTTAAATACAAACAAGCAAGCCCTGTCCAGATTTAAAAAGTAACGCAAAAGTAACGTAATGCATTACTTTCCATAAAAAGTTACTAAGTAACGTAATTAGTTACTTTTTTATGAAGTAATGCAATATTGTAATGCATTACTTTTAAAATTAACTTTCCCCAACATTGATTATATAGCAAGATGCCGTGTTGAAATATATGAGATGTATGGTTTATTCAAACTGCAAAAGTAAAACATAAATTAAAATTATTATGACAAATGTGAAGAGGGAGGAGAATTTACGTGTGTCAGGTTTTTCGACAAGAAAGACTTCTGCAAAGGATACACCTGGGCATCCTTGCTTATAGCTTCTCTGGAAGCTTCCTCGTTCTTCACTTCCTCACAGTGCGATTAGAGAATTGAGATATCCTTCAAGATGGCTAACCTTGATCAGTTTCCATGTCAAGGGGTCAAGGACAGAGGAGCGAGGAAATGTTGCAGCATGATTTTGAGTATTGAGAAGCAGCCTTGGTTAAAGCATGGTGGCTTATCAGGATGTGTACATGTGTTACAATTGTTATTTAGTATTAATACAAACGTTTTTGATGATGTTTTATTTGAAAAAAAGTTGTTTAATTATGTTGATTAGTTGTTCCTTTTGATTAGGTTTATTCTTTTTTTTACATCTTATAATCTAAGTTAAAGTTTATAAAAGCTCTGCAATATTTTGACATATCTAATACTAATATTTATAATCCACAAATTATGTAAAATGTAATAAAGTTGGCTAGCTCAATGATAAGAGTAAGTTAGTGTAATGTTCAAACAGTCATCAGCTTTAATGTACGCTACCATTCTGGCAGTGTAATTTAACCCTATATTACCTAATACTTGACTATGCTTTCTTCAGTTACCTTACTTTAATCAGGTATCTTTATAATAATAATAAAAAAAATTGCATCTCTCCTCAGGACTGTCAAGTGGGGTTGAACTTTGCAGATGTAACAGAGGCTGACAGTTTCTTTGCTGTAGTGGAGGAGAAGATCAGCCAGAGAAATAATCGTTTTGGTATTCAATAATTGTGTATTCATTTGTTTTAACCATTTCTGTCAATTCAAACTACTTCATAAATCTGATCATGAAGATGATCTAATAAGGTATCTCACTTAAATTGTTTTGTTTTCCTCTAATAACATAAAGATAAACAGCAGAGAAAAGGACACGAATATAGAGGTAATGTGATTTCTCAAAATCACTGCATTTATTTTTATTTATTTATTTAGTGTAGGTTATTTAAATAAAGTGCAAGTCAAATATATATTTCTTTTATATTCTTAGATCATGGAGTTTTGCCACCACTTCCTCCACCAAATGGTAAGTAAATCTAATACAAATTTAACTCTACATGTTCAGTGATGTAAAATGGCATGAAGTGTACTCAAATAAAAAATAAATAAATAAATACGGTTATTGCATCTTCAATCACAGGCTCTGGTACTCCTACCTCTTCTGCCATGCCTCCACTGGTACTAAGTAATAGCCAGAACCAAATGACCCCTTCCAAATCAAAGAAAGATAAGAAAGAGAAAGACAAGAAAAGTAAGAAGAAAGTATCTAAACTGTTGAAAGGGGATATTGGAGCACCCAGTGGATTCACGTGAGTGAATAAGCAGACTCGCTTTAACCAAGATAAATGTCTTATGAAGAGGTTTTTGGTTAGCTTACATTTTTTGTGTGTGCGTGTCATGACTTTAGGCATGTCAGTCACCTTGGCATGGGTCCCAACAATTTGGACCCGGAACTGATGAAAGTTCTGTCCTGCGCTGGGATCAGTGAAGCAGATATGAACGATTCGGAAACCTCTCAGCTCATCTATGATGTCATTGAGCGTTCAGGTGGAATTGAGGCTGTTAAAAAGGCTGTGAACCCACAGGGTAAGTCATGGTGATATGCAAAGTTAAAATGTTAGATTTGTTTCATGTTAAAACCGTATTGTTTAATTTTCGTTTAGAGTCTACTCGCCCTCCTGTTCCCAGTGGACATCGGGGTTCTCTTCACCAAGTGCCATCTGGGTTCTCCTCAGCGCCGCCGCCAATACCACAAGGTCGAATGGGGCCTCTACCGCCTGTCCCAGGTCAGTCCTCTGGCCCACCTTCTCATCGAGGTTCCCTTCCACCAACACCTCCAAGAGCAGCTGCATCACCACAAACCCCTGAGGGCTGTGGCGGTCCTCTGCCAGCCCGATCTACATCATTAGGAGCCCTGCCACCAGTTCCTGCCGGAGGGCGTACTGGGCCCTTGCCTCAACCTCCAGGATCCCGCAGTGGACCCTTACCACCTCCACCTGGAGGTCGGAGTGGAGGTTTGCCCACACCACCTCTTCCAGGAGAACGTAAGGAGTCTTTAACGCCCATTCCAGGAAAGAGACCTGGACCACAAATGACCGAAAGACGAGGTAGCTTTCTGCCGCAACAACCTGCTGAGGCAGTTCCACCACCACTACCACCGGGTGTGAGGAGCGCACCCTTACCCCCGCCTCTAAGAGACAATAGTGGATATTTGCCACCTCCACCGCAATCTGATACACCATTACCTCCTCCCCCATCTGATTTCTTCCCTCCTCCTCCACCTGAAGACTTTGTTAACTCTGTGCCTCCACCTCATCCTTTTGAATCCAACTTTCCTCCACGAAGCAAATCCTCGGGCTTCGCCCCTCCGCTCCCGCCAGTCTCAGCCAAACCCAGTGCAGGCAGTCCTCCTCCTCCTCCGCCACCTCCACCTCCCGCTGCTCCTCCTCCAATGAACTTTGGAAGCAACCCCTCACCTCCAAATGGTCCACCACCTCCAGCATCCAGCAGTGGGGAAGGGGGTAGAGGGGCATTACTTACCCAGATTCAATCAGGGATGAAGCTCAAAAAGGTGAGTATCTACACTACCATTTCAAAGTTAATAATTAACCATTTAATTGATCAAAAATGACAAGTTTCTATTTAAATGCTGTTCTTTTTTTCTATTCATCACTGCAGTGATGGATGCTAAAAATTTAGCTTTGCCATCATAGAAATAAATTACATTTTAAAATATATTATAGTAGAAAGATGTTATTTGAATTTGTAATACTATTTTGCAATTATTGCTGATTTTACCGTATTTGTGATCAAATAAATGCAGTCTTGGTCAGCATAAAAGTCTTCTTACTGACCCCATACTTGTGAATGGCAGTGTAAATATTATATTTTGTTGAAAAGATGGTCATTTTAGTGTTCAAAGCAGATCACCCACGTGCAAGATCCAAGCACGAATAAGGTTCCCATAATGTTAGCTTCTCATTATTGATAATGTCATGCTTAAAGCTATACACAGTAATTTATTTTGCCCAGGTGACCACCAACCCAGATACACCTCCACCTGCCCTGGATACAGGAGAGGGAATAGTTGGAGCTCTCATGATGGTGATGCAGAAGAGGAGTAAAGTCATCCATTCATCTGGTAACCACTCAATCACTAGATTTTATTTTTTTGTCATTTAATATAGTAATTATGAAAAGAAAATGTAGTACATTTATATGAATATTTACACAAATATATTTTGTAATTAATGCTCAGACAATAATTTGCGTCTGATGGACTTTGCCATAACTATTAACCTTTTACCTTGTGCCTTATCTACCATATCTTGTAGAAGAGGATGATGAATTTGATGATGACGAGGACGACGATGAAGAGTGGGATTAATCCTGGAGTAACTGAAATACTTTAAATATTATGTACCTAGGCAGTTTTGGAAGGGGGATGCACTGATATTCTGGCCAGTTCAGAAAAAATGTGGATAAATGGCTGATATTAAAATTCTATTCTATTATTCCTAAACAAATTAAATCAACAACACTGAAATCATTTGTTTGAAATGCTACAGGTGATTTTAGGTACCACAACATTTTATTATACAGTATGAAAAATTAATATTCTTTTTTGAGATTTGCTAAATATTACATTTAAAAGATTCCATTACATTTATTAAATTATAGTATTTTTTATTTACCTTAAGTGAGCATTCGAAAGGTAGTTAAAAGGTAATCGAATGTAAAAAATAAAGTAAAATATTGTACCGATATACCATGCATATGTTCTTTTTCTAGTCTCAAGGGTTCTCAATCTCTGTGTGTTTATCAGTTGATGAAGATTTCTATAACAGCATATAATGTGAATCAGTACTGAATGTATTTACAATATGTTAATATACTCAAATGTGAATTGAAAAGTGAATCCATGGCTCACAAATTATTTCTCATTTATTATTTCTTTCCGTACAAGATATCTAAGAGCAAGACAACATTGTAATTTACAACCACACTATTCTACCATTCTACTAAAAAAAAGGACACAAATATTGTGAAATATTTCCAGTGTTAGATATTATCTGAGTGAACTCATATGATGTTTGTATTTGCTTGAACGGTGATTGCTCAACCAGGCACAAAGCATGAACTGAAATGCACAACATAAAAGTGCCATTTCCTAAACAGTGTCAGTCATATTGAATGCATTTAAATAAATATAACATATCGAATTTCTCAATCATGCAAAAATGCCCTCCACCCTTATTCAGTATCCTCTAACAACAAAGATCTTCCCATAAAAAAAAATATATACAACTTCAAATAAATATATATTACAAATGGTGAGAAACAGCCAGAGTCACAGATATGAAGGCAAGTGGGTTCTTGCAAATGTTTGGCTCCATTATTAACCTAGCTATTAGAATCCATACATATATAAACATACATACATAAATTACTTTAACAATTTCATAATCCAGGTGGAACATTAGAAATTGCACTGGCCCAATGACTGGTGATTTAACAAAGGCTCTTCCTGATGACAGGATAGTGGAACGTTTCAAAGCTTGTGAGGTAATATCCTCTTTAAAGGTGCTTTATGGTTCGGTTGATTTTTTAATTTTAATTAAAGCCAGTATGTAATGACTGAATCCTGGTGGTCATTTATAGCTTAATTTGTGAGATTAGTAAAAGTTTACACCTGTTTATAATACTGAAATTCAGTCAAATCACTGTGGCAAGTGGAAATGTTAAGTCCTAAATCAACACCGAATACAATCCCAGTACAACAGACGAATGGTCACGTACATCAACTTTGGATCAGTGAACAAATGAACAATGAATGTTTGATTACATACAATGACCCCAAAAAGGATTTGGACATTTCATTTTTTGAGGGTAAATGCTATTGCATTAGATAACAAAATATCAAGCCAAGTGGCAAATTTCAAAAACCAGATACAGCGTTCAAAATTGATTTTTTTTTTATATATTGGGATTTTTTTTTTTTAAACTTTCATTTTTAAAAAATATTTTTGGGGACACGGCTTATGAATTAATTCATTTAAAAATGTTTTTTTAAACACTAAAAATTTATCAATTTTTTTACGTGTCCAAAATAAAAAGTAATTTCCAAATATTTGGAGCGTCTGTTCATGAATTAATTTTACATTAATATTAATTTATACAATTGGTTAACTTCTGAACACTGTAATATATTCATTTTTAGATGTCAAAAAATACTTTGGAATATTGTACAAATGTAATCATAATTAATTGTCTAAAAGTGTCCAAATACTTTTGGGGAGGAAATTAATACATTTTCATTTTTAAGAATCACAAATTTATTTTTATTCACTTTGAACACTGTAAAAAAGTGTCTAAATGGTCCAAAAGTGTCCAAATACTTTTTGGTGCCACTGCATATGAACTAACCTATGCAAGTCCACAAACCGCTCGGTGCAAGGTGACAGACAGGTAACTCTCTTTTCTTGTCCTCCTCACTCCCCACTAGCCGTCAGTGCATCTGTGTGTCTGCGATTTGTACGTTTGGGGAGGTCAGCCTGTGAGTTTCCCCCGGCCGTCAGCTGCTCCCAGTAGGACTTGCAGTACTGCTGAATCAGACGCATTTCAGGCTCCAGCAGGAGCACTTTGGTGGGAGGTGCAGGGTCATGTTGATGGTCTTTGTGACGGCTCCTTGATGCCTCTTCCTCCTCATCGGGGGTGGTGAGGGCTACAGCGATGTCCCGGTCCAGGATGCGCAAGGAGACACGAGCCAACGTGTGTTTGAAGTTATTTTCTGTGGCCAGGCAATGGTAGAGGCCTGCATCTGATTTGGTGAGTGTTTTCAGAAGGACCCCCTGAGGAGTCTTAAGAAACTCACCGTCTCGATTCAGCTGTCAACAAAGAGATTTTTAAATGTTTTTGAAAAACGTCTTATGCTGAACAAGGTTGCATATATCCTACATAGTAATATTGTGAAATTGTATTAATTTTATTAGATCTTAAAATACCTTTTCCTTCAGAAATCATTCTAATATGATGATTTGATGCTCAAGAGACATTTATTATTGTTAAATAATAGAAATCTTTTGTAACATAAATGTGACCCTGGACCAGAAAACCAGTCATAAGGGTCCATTTTTCAAAATTGAGCTTTCCATTGATGTATGGTTTGTTAGGATAGGACAATATTTGGCCGAGATACAACTATTTGAATATCTGGAATCTGAGGGTGCAAAAAAATCAAAATATTGAGAAAATCGCCTTTAAAGTTGTCCAAATAAAGTTCTTAACAATGCCCATTACTAATAATAAATTAAGTTTGAATATATTTACAGTAAGACATTTACAAAATATCTTCATGGAACATGATCTTTACTTAATATCCTAATGATTTTTGGCATAAAAGAAAAATCTATAATTTTGACCCATACAATGTATTTTTGGCTGTTGCTACAAATATACCCAAGCGACTTAAGACTGGTTTTGTGCTCCAGGGTCACAAATGTGTTTACTGTTCCTTTTAATAAATTTATCGTGTCTTAATGTTGCTGTATAAAATGTTTATTTCTTTAAACAAACAAATAAATAAATACAGTAGTGCATATTAACCAACAAAATAAAAATCTTATTATGTAATGTTCTTTTTGGCTGGTTAGTTGGTTGGTCAGTCGGGTTGGTTGGTTTGAAATAAAATAAAAATGCAATCATACCACTTTTCGTCTTCCCTCCTTTTGGTAGAGCCATTTGATAGTGGCCTGAGGAGAGCGTGGCACACACTCCAGAAATGTGCTGCTACCCTCCACACCGAACTGAACTTTCTCCTGCAGTCTCCTCTCCACTAGTAAATACAGAAAGATATTAAAGTCATATGCTGTCTTATTATACAAATACATCAGACTGCCCTGATTAGAATCCTGCAGATTATTTATTGATGACTGTTGGTTTTTACCTTTAGCGTTGTAGCCCCGGCACTGACGCAAAGGGTCACCATGTTTCACATCCTGCCTTCTGCTCCTCCTAAATGAAATAATACAAGATATAATCAAACGCCACATAATTTTCTCATCATTCATTCTCATCTTGATTCAGCTGTGAAGAGACTGGATAAGTAAGTACAATTTTAAAGATTTCAGGTTCTCAGACCTTTTGGTGGCTTGTGTAAAGGCAGAGCAGTTTTCTCCATCCCAAGCGCAGTAGGGGTCTCTGGCCAGGCAGCAGTCTGAACAGGCCTTTCCATATACTCCACAACGGTGCAAGGACATTTGGGTAAGACCTGCTTCTGAAGATATGTACAGCTGTTGCTGCAAAAAAAAAAACAATTATATAAAAAAAATTGTAATGCCCTATTGCTGGATGAAATCATTATTCTATGATTTCTGTAATACATTTTTAAAAATTACACTCTTAAAGGGTATTAAAATGTGTTTTATTATATCTTACCCTTTTGGCTGATATGTACATTGTTTTGACAGGAGCAGGTGTCTATAAATAAGAAATAGAAAAGTATATTATATTTTCAATTTTTATTTTACACACACACACACACACACACACACACACAGATGTCATTATTTATTTTTAGTATAACATTAAAATGCTGAGGTCCGAAAAATGTTTTTAAAATGTATTTACCCTGAAAACTTCCACTTCCTCTAAAGTGAGCTCTTCCATTGTGGTGGGATCCTTGGGCAGAACAATAACTTTTTGGACCGTACCACGATCTGTGGGGTGACAGAAAAGTGATACACTGTCAACACAATATGTTTACCAAAATCTGCAACCTACATTACAGATGATCTGAAAAGAAAAAATCTATGGTGGGGACTTGGTTCTGTGCAACGGTGCTTGATTGGGTTTAGGGTGTTGCATTTAAAAGTGGAGGCAGATACATGTGAGCTTGCAGGGCTGAGTTCAAATGATTGGAGAAGTCCAGCATATTATGACATTTTGATTAAACATTATGAGGTCAAAAAAATAAATAAATATATATATAGGGTAAGCATGGCATGTATGTGGCGGCCACGGGTGGGACTTTGGGCCCTGTGCCCCACAACACCTCTCCTTGATGGCCCGTCGTAGGATGACATGGGTGGGGGCCCAACTTATGCTGTGGTCATGGAGGGCCCAGAGGCAGCCTTACAATATCTCACTATTGATAGCTTTATTATTATTATTATTGTTGTTGTTGGTGCCGTTATTATTACTACTACTACCATTATTATTATTACTATTTGTCCTCTTCCTGATCCTCCAACCTCCCCCCTTTTCCTGATGAATGAGTTTATTGTTAATATTGTTATTATTGCTACTATTACTAATTAATACTATTATTTTGCTATTTATTTTCCACATCCTCTAACTTTACCCTCATTTCTGATTAATTGAGTTAATTATTATTATTATTATTATTACTATATAATATAAAGGTCGATATTACTATTATTGTTATTATTATTTATATGTTTATTTTTATTTTTTATTATTATTATTGCTACTACTATTACTATTATTACTTATCACCTTCCTCATCCTCCATCCTCTGATTTTTGTTATTAATGCTATTATTATCATCATTATTACTATTGTCATCATTACTGGTTTTCTACTATTTTTATGTCTGTTGTACTTTTCTACATGTTCCTTTGTTTATATACTTCCACCCCTCATGCCCAGTCACACTTACGCTCGCTCGCTCACTCACTCACTCACTCACTCACTCAAATCATGTTGGCTGTCATGTATGTTTTGTTGACCTGGTTTTCTACTATTTTTATGTCTGTTGTACTTTTCTACATGTTCCTTTGTTTATATACTTCCACCCCTCATGCCCAGTCACACTTACGCTCGCTCGCTCACTCACTCACTCACTCACTCACTCAAATCATGTTGGCTGTCATGTATGTTTTGTTGACCTTGGTTATTTTGGATTTGATTTGTCACCGGTAAATTATATATCTGTTTGCAAAATAAAATTTCTTATATTTTTTTTTTTTTCGATTAAAATTTTTCCTTTCTCTTTGGAGTGTTACAAGCTCTTGGTGCATAAAGAAGATCTGTAAAGTTGCAAAGACTAAAGTCTCAAATCCAAAATAATATTCTATAAAAGTTAAGAGTCAGCCACGCCTACCTAAAACGGCTCGTTCTAACACGCCCCCACATACCTACGTCACTATCTGGGAAGATTTGCATAACGCCGTCAAAATGTTCACGCAAAGAAAGGCGCCGTAACTATTATTCTTGCTGTAGTATTGTTGTTGCCGCCGCCGCCATGACATGAAGGCGCTGTGTGCTTCACTGTGAAAGTGAAACTACTTTGTTTGGCCTTCCAAAAGAGGACGATATCTGCTTCATCATGCCTGGAGCTGATCCGTGCTGGTCGCGGAGGAAATACTTCAACTTCGCGCTGTCGATTGCCGGGGTTGTCACATGTGGTTGCCGCAGGCATCACGATATGGTAAGGGACGTAACATTTCCGTCACACGCTTGAGGAATTCGGCCAATCACAACGCACTGGATAGCTGGCCAATCACAGCACACCTCGCTTTTTCAGACCGATGAGCTTTGTAAAAATCAACGCGTTTCAGAAAGGCGGGGCATAGAGGAGAAACAATAATGTACAGTATGTGGAAAATAATGTGTTTTTTGAACCTTAAACCGCATAAACACATTTCATTACACCAAATAATGTTCTTTTTAGCAGCATCATATGACCCCTTTAAAACGAAACATATTCCTGCATGAGTTGTTCACAACAAGATCTATAATATGCATTGAGATAATTGATAAGGGGAATTTTCATTTCATGCTTACTTTAACAACTAGACTACACCACCCCAAGTTTAACAGATTCACTAAGCTTAACTAATATCGGCATTCAGAAGATGCAGACTCACCTGTTCCCAGGAAGAGAACCTCATAACGGCCATCCACAGCATCCACCTGATCCACTGCAATAGTAGTAAAGCGACAGTCTACACCAGAGCGCACCACCAGAGGGCGCTTGTGAATGGGATACACGGGGTGGTACATGAGAGGATGAGCACGAATGAAGTTAACCGCTTCATCTGAGAACTCTTTTGTGGACTGAAGGCCCGGTGTGAATGTGCCTCCTGGACACTGATGTGGGACATGGAGGAAAAGCCAGTCAGAAAAATGTACATGCTTCTGGGTTTGCTTGTCTTAAAAATACCTTTATAGCCATAAAATATATATCATAGATACTGTAAGATGATAGGAAACACACAAGGATATGCATTGACAAATACTGTGGGTGAAATTTCAAAATGTTCATAAAGCTTAAGAGAGGAATTGACTGAAACTCACTGTTCCCGGACGAGGATAGGGAATCTTCCCTGTATAAGTAGTCCATTGGTAGTTGTGTCCGTGTTTATGGGCGAATGGGCCATTAAAGACATTTCGGATGTCAGCCATTGAGTAGACACACACGGCTGAGCCTTTAAACACAGAGCTAAGAGACGAGTAAAATATCACAGATCCAGAAACAATAAATCATTTCCAAAGTGAAATTAAAACACAAAAAGAAGAATATGAAAAGTCAGAAATTACTATAATTTGACATTTTGTGTTGATCTGAAGAAAATATGTACCCAGAAGTTGAGAAGACACCATATACCACTGGGTTTCGTTCATCCTGGGTGGGTTGGATAAACATGTCCCCTGGAGCGGATGAGAAAAGAAGTTCAAAACTGTGTCAATGCTGAGATATTAAGTATGCATCACTGGAAATACAACAGTATTTGCTATATCTGAAATACTTGGCAGATTTAACACCACTAGATTGTATGTAACACATAACAAACTGCTATGAAATAAACTTGGGAAAAAAAACAGCACTCACTCAGTTCATCAAAGAAGGTTTCAACCCCATCATCGCCCATCACAGAGCACACCAGCCTGGCCTTCAAAAAAGTTGTCCATTTGTTCACAAGTGACTTCTGTCCGCCCTCATCATTCTGTGATAAAACACAAACAGTTGTTTATTGACTGACTGAACTGTGAACTGCTTCCTGCGAACGTTCAGTTTCTGGATCTTGCTCACCAGGCACACGCGGCCCACTCTGGCCAGCACACTTGGACTCGCTCCAGCCCCGGAGTCCAGACTCTTCTCACGGAAGAAGAAATAGAGTTTGTCGTCGTTCTTCTCTGAGCTGTCAGGAATCTGTTTCATGTGAACAAATACAGGTTCTAGGAAATAAACAGAGTGTGCATGTAATGTCCATCCAAATATTTAATGGAAACTAAAACAGCTGAGCAAATATTTGTCAAAATAATTCAAATGTCATCTTACAATCCAAATATGAACAGCTAAGCTATTTACCATTCAGCCACCTAGAGTCATACTGCTCTGATCTAACAGCTGGCCGGCTCCCCATGGTCCTGAAGATGCCTGGATCAGTGCTCATGAAGTCCACCGGCACTCCAGCATACAGGTTTCCATCTAGATGGAGGAGAGGTGAGGAAAAGATAAATGCCACTGTCGCCTTTGGCTTGCTTAGTTGGGGACGCTTGACTGATTGCACAGACATTATTGGAAGAGAGCTGAACTGGATGATAACACCACTGAATCATCAATGAACTGGAAAAATTAGTCTTTGTTGTTGTCCCCTTGCATTATTGACAAACTATTTTCCTGTTTGACACTGTAAAACTGCTTTGACACAATCAGTATTGTATGAAGTGCTATATAAATAAAGGTAAAAAAATCATTCATAAGTACAAGTAAAGCTACATGTTTCAGATGATTTTGTGAAATTTGCTGAACTGTTGTGTGACGACACATTAGACAGGTTATTGACCCTTCGATAAACTATGCCCTCTTGCTGTTGATCATTTGTGCTTTACAGAACATCAGATAAGGATAAATTAAATAGGTAAGACATGTAATAGTTAAAATATGCCCATGTTAAAGTGGTAAAATTAAAATTGATTTTCATTATTTTATTCTGCATAGTATGTATTTATATATGGACTAGAATGAATTGATGTTTTAAGTAATTGTTAAATTATGTAATAACATGATTAGAAACTGCAAATCAAAAGCTTATCACAGACAACTATATACTTGAATGAATATGTAAACAAATTACCAGTGATTTACCCTGGAGCAAATGTAGCTGTCCAATGTTATGATTCTGTTGTGATTTTCTTTCTGGTATGATTCTATAATTCTATTCTATGTTCTATTCTATCCTACGATTCTTTTATGATTATATGTTATGTTATTCTGTTATGATTCTGATACTTAATATGCTATGATTTTGTTATTTCATGGCATGTTATGATTCTGTTATGTTGTCGTATGTATTTTTTCTGTTATCTTATTATATGTGTTGGTTAACATGTTATGATTCTCTTATGTTCTGCTGTTTTGGAGTTTGTTTGATAATGTGGTGAACTGCAACAGTTGCTACAGTAGGATTTAGCAAAGCATCAATTACATATAATCTTCATTAATCTATTCTTACTAATCAGGGCTGCAACGTTCTCCTGGTTTGGATCGTAAGAGCATTTTCCCTTTCCAGAGTCCACATATCCAGGAACCAGTCTGAAGAGATAGTCCTGTGGACATCAGAGCAGGGAAAGCATTGGTTGGGTTACTGCTGGTTGTGTCTACATATGAGTATAAAGAGTATGTTTGTGTGTGTGTGTGTACCTCAGCTCTCCAGCCTCTGTTGATGAAGGTGCAGATGGGTTTATAAGCTCCTGTGCCGCAGGTGTACAGGTGAGTCCTGTTCCACGGTTCAATCAGACGCACAAAGTTAGCACACTCTCCCTGAAAACACACACACACAAACCACTGTTAAAAACTTATATAGGTCACATTGATATATGTGAGACCAAGAGTCTCACATATCTTATTTAGTGAGTCATTTAGTACTAATTAGAGTGGTTAGATGAAAAGAATGATGTAAACTCACATGCCTGCCTTTCCCAGTCATCTGACACTCTCCCTTTCTCTGGGCTGGAGCCGGCCAGTGGATCTACAGACATAAAACACCCACTGCATTATGAGAAGAATTCACTGACACTTCAATTCTTCTGGGGTCAGCGTTTGGGTGCTAATTGCTTCATGTTGTTTTGTTGTGAATGGAATTGATTCATTTGAATCATCACTTACAATGAGAGGCTCTTTGTTGATGTTTTGCATGTCCAGAGAGACCAGATATTCACGGCTGCCCAGGTACAACCGCCCCTGGTCTGGGTCAACATGCAAGATCCGGTAGTCACTGGTGTTGAAGGAGAAACTGAATGGCCTTGCTGTTCGAGTGTCTATAAGTTCTGATGAATGACAAAAGAGAAGCACAGGAAATAAAAAAAAATCCTGCTTGATATACAGTATATATATATATATATTCACACTACCAGTCAAAAGTTTGGGATCAGGATGATTTTTAATGTTAAAGTTTCTTATGCACATCAAGGATGCATTTATTTGATCAAAAACACAGGAAAAAATTTAATATTGTGAAATATTATTATGATGTAAAATAAAATTTTTCTATTTTAATATACATTAAAATCCAATTTATTCCTGTGATGACAAAGCTGAATTTTCTGCATCATTACTCCAGTCTTCAGTGTCACATGATCCTTCAGAAATCATTCTAATATGCTGATTTATTATCAGTGCTGGAAACTGTTGTGCTGCTTAATATTTTTTTGGAACCTGTGATATGTTTTTCAGGATTCTTTGATGAATAAAAAGTTAAAAAGAAGAGCATTTATTTAAAATATAAATCTTTTCTAACAATATACACTATAGTTCAAAAGTTTGGGGTCGGAACATTTTTATTCTTTCTTTTTTTTTTTTTTTAAAGAAATGAAAACGTTTTATTCAGCAAGGATGTGTTAAATTGTTAAGTGATAGCAAAGATTTAGATTTTTTAGAAAAGATTTATATTTTGAATAAATGCTGTTCTTTTTAACTTTTTATTCATCAAAGAATCCTGAAAAAAGTATCGCAGTTTCCAAAAAAATATCATATTTTTCTTAAATATATACACATGCATGTGTATTTATATATACATAATAAATATACACAGTACACACACAAATATTATTTAAACAACAACTTATTTTGGATGTGATTAAATCACGATTAATTGTTTGACAGAACTAATATATACAAGATAATATTTTTAAATATATTTTAAATGTATTCCTAAATTGTCAGCAGCCATGACTTCAGTCGTTAGTGTCACATGATCCTTCAGAAATCATTCTAATATGCTGATTTAGTGCTCAAGAATAATTTCTTACTATTTTTATCACAGTTGAAAACGGTTGTGCTACTTTAATTTTAGAGAAACGGTCATACATTTTTTTTCAGCATTCAGGTACAGGAAAAGAATCAAAGAATCCTGAAAAAAGTATCGCAGTTTCCAAAAAAATATATTTGGCAGCACATTCTAATATGCTGATTTATTATTAGAATTATCAATGTTGGCAACAGTTGTGCTGCACATCTGTTGCCAACATTGATAATTCTAATAATAAATCAGCATATTAGAATTATTTCTGAAGGATCATGTGACACTTTAGACTGGAGTAATGGCTGATGGAATTTCTTACTATTTTTATCACAGTTGAAAACGGTTGTGCTACTTTAATTTTAGAGAAACGGTCATACATTTTTTTCAGCATTCAGGTACAGGAAAAGAACAGCATCTATTTGAAACAGAATTTTTGTAATAATGTAGATGTATTTATTGTCACTTTTGATCAATTTAATGTCCTTGATGAATAAAAATAGTCAATTAAAGTACATTAAAAGGTGCAGAAGACAGAAAGGGTAGGAAGCACTGATCAATCTATTAGTAAAATAGTGTTTCATCTGTAGGGGGTGCTCTTTACTGTCACGCATCAGCTTTCCGACTAAACTAACATGCTCTCAGTCTAATGGGGTAAACATAGTTCTGTGGGCATTTCCTTCTCCAGATGAAATCTTGTAGTAGCAGCGAGCTCTTCTCCAAGGTGGAAGGAAGAGCTGAGAAGTGCAAGTTGGTGTCTCTTGGGAGCAAACTGCACTTAACACAGTTCCAGAAATATTTCCTGAGTGCCAGCAAATAGAAAAACACTTCCACATGTGGGCCAGATATTCCATCTTGAAGGCAAAGATTAAAATGAAGAAATTCAGTGAAGTTCAAATGAACTGTTTATTCGGACATTCTTGCAGGCTGTCACAGAACTTCAAAAGAACACCAGGCCCTGATGCAAGAATTGCAGTTAATGCTGTGTGAAAGTTTAACAGCGTAGACTTGTGTCGGTCATGAATTATGATCAGGTGATTACAGGCCTGCAGAGGCATCAGCATTTAATAATAGACAGGAAAGATTTTAAAGGAACAGTTCACCCAAAATTTAAATTCTTTCCTTTGATAAATAGAAAGTTCAAATGCATGGCATTTATTTGAAATAGAATTCTTCTGTAACATAATACATGTCTTACTGTTATTTTTGTTTCGATAAATGTAATGCATTATTGCTGAATAAAAGGAAATAATAGGAATTAGTGATTGCCACACAAACATGAGAACATTTTAAAGAAAGCCCTGTGTCTCAGTATATTCAGTCCTATTGGAGAGCATTCTTTTCTCTCCCTAAACTCTACTCCTTTGATCTTATTCAAACTCGAACACTTTTTTTTTTTTTTATCTGTTCTTTTATACTTCTTCCCCTGTTCTGGATCAGTACTGACACACACACACACACACACACACAATACCATGCTCTCCATTGAGGATGAAGTCCTGAAACTCTTTCATGAGCTACATTCATAGATGACTAATTATACACTAATCTTTCCTTCATTCATCCATTTCCAGTAACATCCTGAATTTCTAGTCATACAGAATTGCTACACAATACACTTTAAGAAATTTAAATTGATAAAAAAAATGACAGTGAAGACTTTTACATTGTTAGATAAGATTTCTATTTCAAATAAATGCTGTTCTTTTTAACTTTCTCCTCCTGAAAAAAAAAAAGAATCACAGTATCCACAAAAATATTTAGCAATACAACCTGTTCAACACTGATTTAAAAAAACAAACCTTTCTTGAGCACAAATCGGCATTTTAGAATGATTTCTGAAGGATCATGTGACACTGAGGACTGGAGTAATGACTTCTAAATAATGCAGCTTTGCCATCAGGAATAAATTACATTTTTAAATCTATTAAAATCGTTGTTTTAAATTTTAATAATATTTCACAATATTACTATTTTTACTGTATTTTTGATCAAATAAATGCAGTCTTGCTCAACATAAGAGTTAGTTCAGCAAACGCAACACTTTCTTTCTGTTTTATCAAGCTGAAATAAATGTAAGAGTGCATTTAAGAGCTTGATTCATTGTCAGTGTGTCTGATGAGCTTTTAAGAGCTGAATATTTCAAGCGCTGCCCTACTGAGTGACAGGGTGAGCATTTGAATGTAGCTTAATACAAGCTCACTGTAGCCTTTTACATTGCAAAATATGTACTAAAACCTCAAACTACAAGCGAAAGACTGATTTGTTAATGAGCTTTGTCATCTTTCCCTGGACGATCATCCGTATGGATGTTTACACACCCATGGAAACGTTTAGGCACAGGAAATGTGGGCATTTCAATGACGTTGTTAATGTTCTAAAAGTATCTAATATGTTTGAATGTGTGTTTACAGGATGCTCTAGAGAGTAGGTGCTAAAATAACTGCTAATGATCGGATATCTGTTGGACACGGAACTGGGTGGGCAAAAGGGAAAGAGCTTATGTACAATCCTGTTCCCCTCTCTTCCCTTTACCGTCAGGAAAGAACACCGGACACGGCACCTCTGCCAAACCTGCAGTGGACGCAGCACGGGTTCATTACAATCACGGGTGAGAGACGCTGGTACAAAGGTGAGGCTAGTGATACAACATCCTGCAGGAAGTCTTTGTTGTGAGAAGAATTCAACTGGGACTTAACAATACACTGTGCACTTTCAAACAGTCTCAAATATAACAAAACATTATATATAAAATTGTATATATTTTTTTAAATAGTAAAAAAAACAAAAATGACAAAATATATTTTATATTTATTATTTTATCTAAGCTGAAATATAAAATTCAGAAACTTGTATTTGCCAAAGTAAATTTAAATTACATTAAAAAAAAATTTAAATTACATATTTAAATATATATATTTTTTAAAAAGTTACTAATTTGCCACAATATCTTTGAATTATACTAATAAATAAATAAATAAAATAACGTGATTATTTAATCAGCATATCATAATCTGAATAAATTATTAAACTGATCAAAGTAAATTGCTTAATCATAATAGGGTACAGTTACACACTGGGCGCACTAGGGCCAGTGTAGAATATCGTGTTCCTCTTTCACTCTTTCTGCCAGTTTCATGCAGTATTCTCATAGTCTCTAGTTGGGTACACTTTCTAGAATTACACAAAGACCTTCCCTCGTCTGCAGGCGCCTCCGAAACAAAGACCATCCCGGTGGCAAACAATGAACAATCCATCTCAGATAACAGCAGAAAATAGAGAGGCCAATGAGACAAGTGGATTTTTCCGCCCAGCTATTCTTGATGTGAAGGAGAGGGTGGTGGCGAGGGTGAGAGCGGGCTTTAATACTGGAAGGGGGATCTTTCCTGACAGGGGTAAAATACATTGCAATTGAGGAAAAAGGGAGGGCAGAAATGGACTGGATCAGAGCCAAAGAGTTTCAGTGGAATTACAGGGACGGGTGATGAAAGACAAGACAAAGCTAACAATCCAAATTACTGAGGGCGTATAATTCAGCCCAGTCATCTCTTCAATTAGGTTTTATCAGGGCACAAGCAGGAGGAATAAGAGCCCCGGGCAATGTGAAATATGAAACAAGAGGTGATTGATATTGCAAACAGCTTTTCTATCTCATGAATCCTGCTAACATCATTATGAATTTCCTTCAAGGCACTTTTAACCTATCTTGATTGGATTGTTTGTGAAAAACAGAGGGGTCAATTGAATTATCTCAAAATCTCAAGCATCACTAAGAATTGAGGCATCAAACAATGTTTACTGTAAAATAGAAGAACCCCTACTTATTGGTCATGAAACAATTAATGTTTTCTTATTGTCAGTTGTCCATAACCATAATCAGACCATTTCACATCCCACCTCAAAAAAATAAGGGATGCATCGATATTAAAATTCTGGCTGATATAACAAACATAAAATGTTTTCCTACTTTGCCTTAGGCATTTAAATTAAAAATGTTAATAATAAAAACAATTGTTTTACAAGTGTAAGTGATTTTAGATGCCAAACAATATTATGTACAGTATGAAAATGGATTTACTCAGGATTACATTTAACAATTATCAAATTATTTTTTAAAGATGAAATTTGAGTGTTAGATAACAACAAATGTAATCAAAATCTAAAAATATGGGAAATAAGGATGCAATATAAAATTATACATTTGTAAAAAATATATTATCCTATAACAAATATGGTACCAATATATTGTGCATCCCTACAAATAACAAAATGAGATGAGAATGAGATGATAAGTTAAATCAAGAGATGAATTGGTCAATTTCCAATTGGAGTGTAATTATCAAACCGGTCTTGACACATTGCTCTTGTTCTTTGCATTTACACACAGCAAGTCTTCCAAGGAAAATTATTCCCAAAATATCCTTTTCATAATTGCCAAATGACCTAAAAACGACTAATAACCGCACCAGAATATTTAAAGAAAGACTAACAAAGGTAGCTTTGAGTGCTAACTGGAGTCAAGTCAAGTCAGCTTTTTATGTAGGTCATAGTTATTGAACCATAGCAAGGAATGAGGCCCCACAGAAATAGCTAACTAAAATGGAGTGACTTGGGAAAAATGCTCCTTCGGAAAGAAAAAGTTGTTTACAGTCCGGTTGGTACAACACAAGCAAATCAAAAATTGTGCTTATATTCTGGTGGAGTGCTGCATTTTGATGCTCCCCATGTTTTTAATCTCAGAGTACTTTCCAAACAATAATGCGCAGGGTTACAATCCCACATACATGAGAGATGGGCCACTCTATAATCTTTGAAGTAATTATGTGGGACCTCTCTCCACTTTTAACTTATTCAGATGAAACATTATATGGGAGAATTCCTCTTACGTGATTCACACTTTTAATTCCCGTTTACATCAGGTATGTGTTAAGCAGCCCATATTTCAACCTGCTTCAAAATTATAGTTAGAGGCCTGTGTACCGTGTGGATACCCGTGTATGTATTAGTTGCACTAATGTGTCTATGAAGTGACTGTATGCATGTGTATGTGTTTGTCAAGACTGAGGGTGACAGCTTGACAGCTGACAATGACTATAATTGTTCAAAAGGACTTTGAGTTAGACCTCATATATGCTTTGAAGACATTTATGAGAGGAGAATGCTGGGAAAGAATCTGTGGGAATATCCCTCAACTTCTCCACAATGAGAGTTTTGTGTCAGATTCCCTTTAAAGAGAAAATACTAAAAACCAACAGAAATAGATCAGAATAGCAAACAAAGAAAAGGTCTGCAAAAGGAACTGCAAAATTCACATAAGGAGTTACAGCACTGGTTCTTGAGAAGGCTATACCTTCCATTAGTTTATATAATAGAAACATTTTACACTGTATTTTTACACGATATAACATTTTATACTATAAAATGAATCAATATAATGACCTTAACATTAATGTCATTTGACTTTCTCTTTATCAAAATTATGCCTTATTATGAATTATGACTAGGGGTGCTCCGATCAGGATTTTTGAAAGCAGTATCTGCCGATACCGATCTCGATCTTTTTAAAGCCTTCTTTTATCATTTATAACTATTTATAGTGATACTCCAATCAGGATTTTTAGACATTTATTCAGGGCCTGAATTTCATTTTTGAAAATGAGGGGAATTCCCCTCTTAGGTGTCTCTTGTGAGAGGAGAAGCAGCACGGACTGTGCTTTCACACAGGAGTCCGCTACTGATTCGCGACTGTTTACCACAAACACAACATTTATCCATTATTTTGATTTCAAATGAAAATACTTTTTCAGCATTGTGATTCTTTTTTTACACAGCACAGTAATGCAATCTTTCACAGACATGTTTAAACACAATAAATATAAGCAACACATTATTCAATGCTTTTTACTTCTGCATTTACTGCTAGATTTATATATTAAGTTGCTCAAGCAAGTGGCAAAACAGTTCAACTACTTTTCTTACGTTATCACAAACTTACCATTGACAGAAATAGTCAGCTCTACCGCCTTTCCTTTTGCATTTAAATATTTATTACAAGCAATCCTGTAGTTCATAAAGAACTTTGTTTTCCTACCTCCACGAGTGCCATCTACTATTGCCTTAAAGTGCTCTTTCCCTTTAAACCTAGCTAAAAGCTGTATGTGTTGACTGTAAAACACATTAGACTTTAATAATATGCATTTATGGTGTAATTACTACATTTTCGTGTCAATCCACGAAACCAAATCCAAGTTACTTTAATTCAGCGCTTGCAGCGCAGTAATAGACTCGGTGCGGAAACGATCGCTGCACTGCTGCAGACGCACCACTACTGGAACGCACTGCCAGGTGCAGTGTGAACGCTTTAATCCGTTAACATGAGTGAGGAAAAATACGCACCGCATAAGCACTGCAAACGGAGTAATGTGAACCTGGCATTGTGTGTGCGCGCTGCGAGTGTGCATGAGCGCACGGTCTCCAGGAGAGCGTGCGAGCGCTGAATGGTTAAACACTGGCAAGAATAAAAAAGGTTATGCAATTTATAGACTTTAGTGACACTGCCTCGATTGTGTAAGTGACAATTCCTCTGTCAACTGTGCAGCGCGCAGCTCGCTTATAGACAGACGCGATGTGTGGTGATTTGAAGCTATTTGCATATTATGAGAGAGAAAGTGAGAGCACACAGGTAATTCACTCACGCTGTTTGTGAAATTACGTCTCACACAAGGTTTTCAAATTACTTTTATAAGTTATATAATGAAGAAATATGAAGGCGAGTACCTCACCTTCAGCATTATAATTATTTCACCCGCGCCAGACAGAGACTGAGACGGTGCCGGTGTTTTTAGAGACCGCCGATCAAACATCCCAACGTGATTATCGGCCGATAGTGATCGGTAGCCGATAAGTCGGAGCACCCCTAATTATGACCCCCAAAACCACCTATTCTCAGACAGTAACTCAATACTTTAAATCTAGTTAAGGTTAAATATGTAATGTAAATGTAAATATATGTTACTGTTGTGTACTGTGGTAAAGAAAGAAAAAATTTATAATTGACAATAAATGTACTTTTATTTTTTACAAAAATACTTAAAAATGACTGCATTTAATATATTCAAGTAAAATGTAAAATATGTTTATTTTGCCATCAGTTGTTGACCCTATCAGATTTTCTGTTGGAATGTGGCGACAAATAAACAAGATTGAAATAAAAATCAGTTTGAATGAAAACCATCATTTGATAAGAAAAATGGAAGAAGCAGAAGGTTGCACTAGAACAGAAGACCTCTGAACATGTTTAGACTAACAATAACTCCTTGGTATTTAATCTTTTATATTTACATTCCTGTAGAATGTTTTGTCCGATTACTTAAAAATTACATTTTGTGGTGCACAGAACTGAGGAAAGTTTCCAATTAATGGGAATTCGCAGAGCCCCAGTGACACCACATTGCATTGTCTCATCTTAAAATCCAGGAAATGTCAAATATTACTGAGCTCTTGAATTTTTTAACAATAAACAATATACAGGATTTGGAGGTTCTCTGGAATATGCTCCATTGCGGAGTTGACACCCACCCAGATCCAGCACGTTCCCCACCTCAACCGTGCTGTCAACATCCACCATTTGTTTTCAGCCAAGAACTACTTGGCACTGAAAAGGAAACTATGCTAACACATGTTCGTGTGTGTGTACATAATTAGCTTTAATATGGGAATAAAATTGCTCCCTACAAGCTAAATCTGACAAAACCTTCCTACATCCAAATACATTCTCAACTAGAAACATGATTCATACATAAAATATTGTTCTAAAAATACAAAGGGTGTGTTCCAATTAGCATACTTATGCACTATTACTGTATTTGCCTTTTTGTGGTATAAACAGTGTGAGTAGAATTTTCACACTGAAAATTCCAACAAGAAGTGCAACTGAAATGTTGCATTATTTAACCGAGAAGTGTGCAGTGTTGAGTGCTTTAATTACGTAGCGTAGGGGAAGGGGCTATCAAGAGTATTTAGCCGTCTAAATGTCATACGCTAGAGAGTAAAGTACATAGTGTATAGCATGTCATTTGGGACACAACTAAAATGTTTTCTTCAAGAGGAAGGGTGTGGGTTATGGTTAGTCTATAGCATTCTGTATATAACTAGCTTTATATAACAACAACAGAAGTCTGGTACGTCCTCATTTAGACTAAGAGTGTACATGTGTGTGTACATACGGGCATGTGGGTGTATGCAAAAGAGAAAGAGAGAAGCTGAGTATTTGAGTATGCATAGACAGGTAATGGATAATGTTTGTGCTCACCTTTAAAAGCCAGGTGAAAGGGTGTGTTCCAATTAGCATACTTATGCACTATTACTGTATTTGCCTTTTTGTGGTATAAACAGTGTGAGTAGAATTTTCACACTGAAAATTCCAACAAGAAGTGCAACTGAAATACCCAGATGTTGCATTATTTAACCGAGAAGTGTGCAGTGTTGAGTGCTTTAATTACGTAGCGTAGGGGAAGGGGCTATCAAGAGTATTTAGCCGTTTAAATGTCATACGCTAGAGAGTAAAGTACATAGTGTATAGCATGTCATTTGGGACACAACTAAAATGTTTTCTTCAAGAGGAAGGGTGTGGGTTATGGTTAGTCTATAGCATTCTGTATATAACTAGCTTTATATAACAACAACAGAAGTCTGGTACGTCCTCATTTAGACTAAGAGTGTACATGTGTGTGTACATACGGGCATGTGGGTGTATGCAAAAGAGAAAGAGAGAAGCTGAGTATTTGAGTATGCATAGACAGGTAATGGATAATGTTTGTGCTCACCTTTAAAAGCCAGGTGTACTCTGGGAGCGGAGCGATGTGTGCAGGCCACTTCAAACACAAACAAAGCCAATATCAACAGGAGGAGTCTCATTTCCATTACTCTCATAGTTAGACCCATTCGCAGACAACCTATACAAAACCACACAAAAGGAAAGAAAATAAAACAAGGTTGACATGTAGAGAGAAAAGCACGGGAGAGGCTAAATTTATCACCGATTTCGACAAAGGAAGAGGCTGAAATGACAAAGGAAGAACAGACGAAGGACGAGAAGAGGAAAAGATAAGCTTGGAAATAAATGAGAAGAAGAAGAGGAGGAAGAGAGATGGAGACAGTTCGATTTAGACAGACAGCAGAAGGAACAGAAAGCAAACATTACTACTGTACTCTACTATGTTGTATATTTAGCTTTGAGTTTTAACAGCCAGAAAAATCCCAACCTGTCACACCTTCCTCTATTCAACTCAATGCAAAGACAGAGGTTTCAGGCCTGCATTAGAGGGTCAGCATTTATGCAACATGGTGTCAGTTTTATTTTAGGAAAAACAGGTGCCGTTAATCATCTTCATCCACTCGGTGCAACTGCACAGACTGATTTGAGAGTTAGCAGATTATATCGTAAGAGCTGTGGTTTGTGACCAGTGTACGAGAGGTGGAACTCATGCAGGAGTGGCGTAATGACCACAGATAAACTTTTTTTTCTTTTTAGAAATGTAATATAAAATCTAAATAATATTTAAAATAAAAACATTACTAATTTACTAAAGATAACAATTAAAAATACATGCCAAATACTTAGGGGGTTGTTTTTTTCTTCATTATGATATTAGGACATTTTTACACCATGCTCTCAATAAAATACCAAAAATAACTGTAATTAATTGGTGAATTCCCAATATTGTATGATTGAATTGCATATTTAACATGCTTTAGAATAATTGAATAGACCCCCCCCCCCAAAAAAAAATTTAAATTCCCCAAAAATCACTGATTGTGATTTAGAGCTTATGGGGCCACACGCCTGGGAAAAGCTGGAGGTGGCAAATCACTCCAAGCTGCTGCAAAACCCCGTCACGCTGCTCATTGTTATAACTTGGAAGATCTCGCTGGAGTCAAGGGCTGCGACTGCTGCCTCTTTTAGATCAGTTTCCATCAGGTACTGATCCTGGGCTCCGGTGTATGACATCATCAGCTGGCCAGTGATGTATGTGAGTGATGTCAGCACAGCAGGGACTCACATACTTGGGATTTATATGTCCATAAATTCTCTTCATTGGAGATGCACGATTAAATCAGCTTAAATCCCATGTCAGTTTACAGATTTTTTATTAGCACTTAGAAATACTGCATCTGTGTGTATGCCACTGTGTATGACACTAGGCAAATCACTTATTTCTTTTCCACAAATTCACGCGTGCACAAACACAAACACTGGTCCAGGCTCTGCCAGCTGTCACTGGTTCAAATTCACATTCAAAGTGCATCTAGGGGCTTGTCCAGGAATGTACTACATGTCCAAACTGCAAGATGACATCGAGAGAGTGAGAGAGAACTGTAGATTGCATTGAAAAGTTGGTAAATGAGAGCGGAGAGTAAAAAAAAGTCACTGGAGATAGTTATCTCTCTGCATGTTCATGTAGATGTGTATCATGACTGTAGACATCAGACTGGGATCATAGCTGCTGTGTTAGTGTTAGACAAGAGCAAAGAATGATTGGTCTGAAAGCTGCAAATGCACATTTGTGATCTTGTGTGCTCTTGTGAAAGACTACGAAAACCAACAAATAATTGATATCTTTTCCAGCTCAAAGCGTCCTCACTTTTGAACCCGATTTTAAAAATCCTCTGATGTTTTACTGTGTTTCACTGGCTCTTGATATAACTCGCACTCTATGCAAGATCAGATCTGTCTTATGTCTCCTCTCCTTCACATGTTTAACAGCACCAATCACTCAGGTGTTCTTACATGTTGGTTCTGGCACTGGTTTGAGGGGAAAGAGTAGGAAGCACAGACTCTCATTCACTCTCACACAAACATCACTTCTACATCTAACCTAACAAGACACAGATAGACGAACGTAGAGATAGACAGACAGACAGACAGACAGACAGACATAGCATATACATGTCTACATCACTCAAGTAAACGGTTAACCAACATATTTGCGGTTTTAAATCTTGAGTGGAACTTCACAGGTGTAAACTGTTATACTTTCTTGTTAGCATGCATTATGTATCAGTCGTCCTCTGCCGGAATGGCCAGCATATGAATTATGGATGTTCAAGCGCAATCTATGACGTGACGTCCATTAAATCCAACTCTGTGCCTGTTTTTCCCCCTTTTTTTGTGACTGACAAAATGTTAGGTTGCTGTACCTCTCTTTTTAAAAGTCCAAATACATTGTGGTAAATACAAAAAGTGTATAAAACAATCAAATATTTATAGAACACACAAATTGTAGGGTGATGTTGGAGTGCCACACTAGTACTTGACAATTAAAATTCAGATATAATTAATTGTAAAATGATGATCTCTATAAAAAAAATGAATCTGCAAAATAACATTATTTAAATGCAAAACTTCATGAACTGACATTTCATAGGATTTTGGTCCCTTTCTTTAAAACTGTTCATAGAATACAATAATAAAACATGACAGTTACCGGTTTAAAATAAAATTACTCATAAAAATGACATTTTTAAAAAGAAATTTCAGTTCATAAAGCTGCTCCAACACATAAAATCTCTAAAGTATAAACTATTCAACTATTCATATGCACATGAGATAAAAGAAACTTGACCGAACACACAAAGAACCATCTGGAAAATGTAGCCTACATACAGGCTAAATTTTATTTTTTATGTAGTATTGTAGCCTAGTACTTTATATCTGGTAACGACATATATTGTGGTAAATACAAAAAGGGTATAAAACATTCAAATATTTATATAACGTAGCCTATACAAATTGTAGGATGATGTCAACTGTAAGGTCACGTTGGATTGCCTGTAAAATGTACCTGTAAAATGACTGTAAAATGACTGTAAAATGTAAACACTGCTGCAGGTTCGCACAAATCTTCAGCTGTTGTAGTCAACCAATAACAAAAAACAACATTCTCTCTCTTTTTTATTTTTAACCTCACCAGCGAATTCCCCGTCATTTGGCTACCTGAGGCCAAAAGCTCTCTTATGACATAAGGAAGTTTAATATTGATTTCTCTATAAACTGAGAGATGTATATTCACCTGATTCGCTGGTCTTGTTTCAGTCGGTCTGTTGCTCTGAGTATTTGGTGTCTTAAGGCGCAGGTGAGATGTTATCGTTACATTCCTTACCGTCTCTGTGAGCACAGCTTGTGCCTTACTGAAATTCTGATATCCGTCCAAAATCTTCTCATAAAAACATAAGACCTTTTATAGCTCAGGCCTTTTGAATTCTCACTTTTGGGGCGTGTCAGTCTGTCCAAAAAAATCGGCGATAAAAGTTGCAGTTTGTGCACGTAATTCCTCAGGATACTTCTAAGCTCTTATCTAGACAATTGAGGAGATAAAGGCAACAAAAGTCCAGATGTGTTTTGCAGTTTTCGTGACAATATCTCCAGCGTTTGCCACTTTGAATACTAAACAGAAGATGTGCTCGTCTTCTTGTCACGTAAGCTCCACGCTGCACGTCTCCGTGAGTTGAAAGTCTGCGCGGTGGCAAGTGTTTGGTTTATTCCGCCGGTGAAGTGTCACGGTCCAGCCCCCTCAGCACTCTCCCAGCGAACCCTCTTTAACCGTGAAGAGGGCAGAAAACGACTGAACATTTCCTCTGTTATTGGCCAGGGGAAAGCATACAGTTCACTGAACAACCTATAACGGGGCATGTTGTCACAATGGAATCTGCCATTCAAATTCCATTACGGTTTTAGGGCAATTTAAAGCAGTAAAATAATAATCAAACAGAACTATTCCTGAAACGGCAAAACATGTAAAAGGCAACATATGATGATTATATGATTAAATATGATGACTGAATAATATATGGGGAAAGTTTTATGTTTTATTATATAGAATTTTAAAATTTTAGATTGGAGAATGAAAATTATTTGAAATTATTATATAACGAAAAAGATTCAAATTTTAGTTTTTTTGTTGGTTGACAAATATTTTCAGTTGCAAATTTGAGCAAACATGCTGAATTTTCATCTTAGCAATTGTTTACATTTTACATTACATATTTTCATTTAAGATGCATATTGTTAAAATACTACAATGCATTTTTCAATGCAAATTTATATTTAAAAAAAAACATGCAACATGCAGTGATATGATTTGAATTACATATTCAAATATATATATATATATATATATATATATATATATATATATATATATATATATATTTTTATACCACTGTTCAAAAAATACAAAAACGGTGCAGCACAGTGTACATGGTATGAAATCTTTGTGGTCTATCCTGTCTGTCTGTCTCACCTCATTAGATGTGCACATAACTGTGCTACAAACATTTTTTTTGTTGTATGTTGTACGTTGTATTGTTAGACCCACTGCAGTGCATTTGTGGTGGATCTGTTTGTCCTGCCAGAAAGTGTCCTGAAATTCCCAAAGTTATTTTGCGTCCAGCTGCATGACTCAAGACGACGTGGTGAAACAACGTATGGGGGTGGGTTGGGTGAAAGGACGTTCTCTCACACAAAAAAACTTGCAACTCTGTATTTTGGACACAAAAGGCCCTTGGTCTGCGTTTTTTCTAGGGCCTCCGAGACTCTAGCATGCATTAGGATGCCAGTGCTTAGACTAAATGTACAAATGTTGTATATAGCCTTTATATATAAGTCAAGAGTCAGTGGAATGGCATGTAAAATGTTTTACCATTTCCTTTTCAGCTGATTAAAAAGACGCTCTGCTTTTCATGACATCACATAATGTGCCCTTTTCTTATACTTCTGCGGATGTGGAGGTGGTTTCTTGCCTTTCTCTCTCTTTGTGGGAGGCATCCTTTATTCTCCTCTGAGAGGAAATGACTCAAGTCAACTTCAGGTTTCCGTGTGATCTTCACCCACAATGCACTAAGCCCCACCAGCTCCACTATCATTCAGCCCCACATTCTCCCACGTCAGAGACACTTTACACAGTCCGTAGTTTTACGACCACATCTACGCAAACCAGTGAATCAACTAAGAAGCTTAATTGCCTAACATATGAGGTTATTTGGTTTAAACAGTGCAGTAAAACCTCAACTTGGTGAGAAAAGACCACACTGATGAAACAACATGATGTGGCATGTGACAGAGAAAGAACAAGTCAAAAAGGTCATGTTTTGAATTGTACGCACCCTGTTTTAAGTGAAAACACTTTCTTATATTCTAATTCACAAGTGACCTTTGTATCTTGCATGAACATGCTGCTATGGCAACTTAAAAGTTGATGACCTAATGCTACAGCTATATATTTCCCTTTGTTACTAACTTCGACAGACCTTTTGAGTGACTGTCTCATGTTTGTGAAAGCAGAGAATTCGAACTATATCCTTTGTGTGAAAGAGTGCATGATTTATTCTCCTTTAAACTTTCACTGATTTGATACTATATGCATTGTAAAGATTGAAAAAGGCTGTATTTGAATTTTAAAGAGCTCAAATGCATTTGGTCTACAAAAAGCATCACGTTTCATCATACATGGTCAGGAAGTCAGTGGGGTTTTGTTGGGAGATGTTTGTCTTTCTTTCACTGGAGTGTATAAATGGGGATTTGCAGGCTCAAAGCAAGAGTTACAACAACAAATTTATCATCATGAGTACGTGGCGCTCATCAATCCAGGCAGCGCTTCTGTGAAACGCTGTAGGCTATGTGTCTGCACAGCTTTTGAGTTGGGGAGGGATTCATTTTTTAAAATAGACTAGTAGGTCAATCACATATAAGAGTCTCCACAATAAAGAAAAGGAAAATCTTTTATGTATGTAGTTTCAAATATGGGCTTGATAAGTTCTTAAAGAATGCACTCTTTGTATTCATGTTGATTTTACATGGTTTATTCATTATTTAAAAAACTTTTACAATTATTTTGTCAGGGTATTTTATTTGTTATTTATTTATTTATTTATTTTATTTATTTTACAAATACATGTATCATTAATTATTTATTCACAAATATCATCAGATTTGTATGGAGTCATACCACATTTTACAACCTGAACTAACCTTGCCTTGCCATAAAAGGTAAAATTACCTGATATTTTATTTAAGAGACTTGACCTTGACACAAACTTTTGAGTGTCTGCAGGAGTCCTTTTCTGCATATTTTGCATGTTCATTGGACTCAATAATTTGGTGGACAAAAGCTTTTCAGATAATGAGCAGTGAAGTGGTTTTGTTGAAGTATTGTTTTTGTTATCAGACCAGTTGTATCACCTTGACATGTTTTTAAAAAACATTAATTCAGAAAACAGTATTGTGCTTATCCTTCAAGAGACCTATCATTAATGAATATAGTGTGCTGCATGATGATATTTTTGTAGGCCAACCCATAAGTTAGCATCACACTGGTACTCTTGACAAAACCGGTTCCCTTGATTTTTCCATTGGCTTTTGGATTTTCGCTGGAAGTGCTAAAATGCTAACTCGCTTCCGGGTTTTGGCCTACAAACATGCGTCATCCCTGCAGCACTTTATTGTATTTTAATGTATTTTTTATGTCATTAATGTCATGTCATTGACCCTAGTACCCTCTAACTCCATTAAAACAAAGTATGTAATTTCCTCACAATAGTTCTCTCCGCCTCCGGTAGATTCCCGCATGAGTCAGTATCCTGGGTAAACCTGGTGCTAACCTCCAAAATCCAGAGAAAATTAAAGTAAAACCATGGAAAAGTTAAAAAGCTGGAGGGGTGTGGGAGTGTAAAGTACATCTGTCTTAGGAGATAAATCTGTCAGCACCTTAGCCGCTGCCCACGGGAAGCCCAGGATGGATGATCGTATAAGCGGCCTGCCTCATCAAAGATGGATGCGGTGCCACGAGATTTTGGGATGATAAAAGTCCCACTGAGGTGCCTTTTCCTTTTTTTCCTGTACACTCCAGTTTCATCTTGATTGCAAAAGCAATCGCCCGAGGTGTGATGTTCTTCCAAGATTGGGTAATGGGCAATTTATACACAAAAGCTGAGGAACACACACACAGACTTTGTTTACTATATTTAAAAAGATTGTGTTTTTGATGAAATAACAGAATTCAGTGCTCAGATATGGATATATACTCATATGTTGCCACAGAGAGAGTCAAACAACATATTGGAGGGCAGACGGATGGAAAGAGTGCAGGGAATGCCTGAAGGCTGCGACTCTTGCTGCCACTGGTGATATTTCCGATAAAAATCATTTATCTGCTCGCCAGGGCTGTCAGAGGCCCTGCTAATTAGCTTTCCCATTCAGCTCTCTTTCCTTCTTTTTGTCTATCTTACACTCTTTCCATTCCCTCGCTCCCACCCTCTTCATCACACTCCATCTCTGTCTCCTTCACTCTCTGACCTTCTTTCTTCTATTCTGCCAGTTGCATTTGACTATTTTAGTATACTTTTTTTTTAACCTGCAGGGTGCCTTTTCCTTTTTTTCCTGTACACTCCAGTTTCATCTTGATTGCAAAAGCAATCGCCCGAGGTGTGATGTTCTTCTAAGATTGGGTAATGGGCAATTTATACACAAAAGCTGAGGAACACACACACAGACTTTGTTTACTATATTTAAAAAGATTGTGTTTTTGATGAAATAACAGAATTCAGTGCTCAGATATGCATATATACTCATATGTTGCCACAGAGAGAGTCAAACAACATATTGGAGGGCAGACGGATGGAAAGAGTGCAGGGAATGCCTGAAGGCTGCGACTCTTGCTGCCACTGGTGATATTTCCGATAAAAATCATTTATCTGCTCGCCAGGGCTGTCAGAGGCCCTGCTAATTAGCTTTCCCATTCAGCTCTCTTTCCTTCTTTTTGTCTATCTTACACTCTTTCCATTCCCTCGCTCCCACCCTCTTCATCACACTCCATCTCTGTCTCCTTCACTCTCTGACCTTCTTTCTTCTATTCTGCCAGTTGCATTTGACTATTTTAGTATACTTTTTTTTTAACCTGCAGTGCATAAATTACTTTATGGGACAGGTGATTTTATAAGACTTTAATTTGATCTAATGTTATAGTCTGGTATTATGGATGCTTTACTGAATTGTAAAGACAGATTGATATTTAAATCTTTTTTGAAATTGTAAAGGGTAAAGAAGGTTTAAATCAAGATCTCTGTTCTTCACCTCTTCTGGTTGAAAAAACAGTGAGTTGTAACTTGAATGAGCAAGAGTCTCAAAGCTCCAATGGTCAACAACATGGAAATAATGTATATAATTAATTCATGACTTTAATGTAAAAGGCTTTGAGATTCACTGCACCTACAGTAAACACACAAGAAGAGTATAAATGTCGATGATATTCAGTGAAACACAATAATACAGTCAAAAATGTGCTTATTTAATTTTAACGTTTTTAAATTTTATATATTTAAAAATTTAAACAATAAAATGAATTCAATAAAATGTAAATATATATATATATATATATATAAAATTATGAAACAAAATAATTAAATAAAAACATAATCATGAATTTCTTGTTAAAGGTTTTGAGATTCACTGCACTAACATTAAATACACAAGAAGAGTATAAATGTGGGTGATATTAAGTAAAATTAAGCAAAATGTGCTTATTTAACTTAAAAATCATATATTAAAAAAATTCTATTGTATTTGACATTTAAAATTAAATAAAATATAAAAATTGTTGTTAAACAAAAATGTAAAAATAAATAAATTAAAAATTAAATAAAAACTAAATCAGGAATTGAATGTAAAAGTTTTGAGATTTACTTCACCAACATTAAACACATAAGAAGATTAGAAAATGTGGACAATATTCAGTAAAATATAAGAACACAGCCAAAAATGTGCCTAAAATTAAATTAAATAAAAAAATTACAATATTGTTTTTAAATGTTATATAATATTTTCAAGTAAAAAAAATGTAATCGATGTATTTTAAATGTAATTTAAACCTATTTATTTGAATACTGATTACAACATTCTTCTGATTCAAACCACTTGAGCGGGTGGGACAGTAGCTCGTACTCCCATGAGATCACTTATTTCCTTCAATCTTGATAAAGCATGTGGTGGTATCTACATAACAGTAGTATGGCTCTGCATTTAAAAACAAGGCAGGCTTTTGCTAGTGGAATATTTATAGCATTGCATTAAGCATGAAATCAAAGGTTTTAAGTGTACCATTGCAACATCGGCACTCCTCTGTTGAGGCCTGCCCAAAAATGCCTGCCCTTCGGCTGTTTGCAGAGCTGAGATGTTTCAATGCGTATCCAAGCTTCATTATACATTGACCTCTCTTATGTCAAGATTCAAGCTACTGGTTAACATGCAGCCAGAGGTGACGAGGGCAACGTAAAGTTTACCTTGTGGATCATGTATTTCCATATTTTAAAGGAAACATGTGTTCAGTTTTATCCATGCATTTCCTGAGAGATGTGTTTGATCTCTGAACGTCAAATCTCAGATAATGCTGCTGCCAACCTGTAAGAACTGTTGAATTGATCATGAAAACATGGAATGCATCAGTTCACGTGATCAAGCACAACACAGCTGTCTAACCACAGGCATGTGAATGAAGATAAGAGCATTTGACAATGACATCATTCTACGCTGCACCAGGAGGCTTATCTCATCGCCTTTGCTGTCCCACAGACCCCCATAACTAAGAGCTTGTGTTGTCTGGAGGCGCTTCAAATACAAAAGTCAAAACAAACTCTCTATGATATTGAGATGCGCCTGTAATATCTTATCATAGTCCCCAGCTCAGATTAATTAGTGTTAAGAGATGAACACTAAATATGTGTGTCAACAGGAAAGAATAAAGCTATTCATTTCCTGGAGAAACAGAGGAGACAAAAGCCACATTAAACATTCTGAATGAAAAGACCAACTTTATTTGACATGAAAAACAAAAACAAAACACATATTTAAAAATTGTAGTTCTCTATAAAATTTAGCACACAAAATATAGCTTTTCTTTGATACTGTAGGTCAAATCTACCCTAATGATTCAATGACAAATGATAAACCCTTTTTAAGGGAAAGGATTATGTACAAACCACTGGTCTTGCAGGTAAAACAAGTTCAATCCAGTATACAGCTTTTTGCTTTTTAAACCAAACTTTTACAGGTCAAAACTCAAAATCAATTAACTCAAAATGTTTTAACACAATTTCCTAATTACTATGATAACATTTATATTGGTTTCACTCTAATAACTGACTGACCAAAGTTAAAGAAACTATATTGAAAAGGAGCAAAAAAAGCACTATTAGAAATAAATGAAAAACAAAAGCAATATGAATATGAAAGATGCCATGAACAAATGTGTACATATTCACTATTTTTTACAATATTATCAAAGCATTTAACTGGACACAAAAATCTGAGTATTGAGTGCACACATCATGCTGTCAAAAGGAAAAAAACAAACAAAAACAAAAAAAACACCACAAGATGGCCTTGCCACTATTTTGCTCATTTACATAACATTACAATTGTTAATCATTGCAGTGAATAAATGGTAATGTGCATGTGTTGACAGTGTGTAGATATCCAACTCGATTCTTAGACATGACAAAAGTAGTTTTAAGGATCACATGATCATCATAGCAAGAGCTACCAAGTGTCGGGATTGTATCTGCTTATGTAAACAAAGAGAAATAAACTACAATTACTTCAATGCTCATCAATAAACAAAAGATGTTATGTATTAATGACACAGAACTGAATAAATGAAGCTGATGATGGGAAACCCATCTAAAGTATAAGGAGGATAAAAGAGTAAACATCCCTGAGTTATCCAGTTTTGGTTAATAATGAAGTGCATTTCAGAATGTTTGACCTTTTTCCTTATAACCAAAATGTGGTGGTAAAGTTAATGAACAATAACAAGGCAAGAAAACCAATTGCTTCATGATGTCAGAATTCTGTAGATGAGGATGAAAAAAAAATTAACAAACAACAATTACCCAAAAATATTACAGCAATGACTGAAAAACATGATTAGGCCCGTAAAGTATGGTGTTTATAAATGGTCATGATTGTGAGTGATGGACAATGCTACTGTATACTGTCATACATAAAAAAGCCCTCTAAACTGGCCAAAGAACAAAACTAAACTAAGTGCAGTCTATAATCCTAAACTTTAAACAGTCCACTGTGAGATAAAAGAGGTGTCTTACGGGTATCAGTAGCCCTCTGAAATCTGTTAATGCAAAGTTATAAGTGTAAAATAGGATGACACCTTAAGGAAACCAGATGTTTTTGGAGTGCACACACTGAATTTGAATATTCATAATCTTTGATGTATAGAAAGTACCATCTACAATGAATACATAGTTAAACCCTGATCAATAAGCATCATTAACCACTTATTTGAAACGGACTCTTAATTTATGCAGAAAACAATATCATTAAAAGAGATCATAGAAAAATCTAATGATGCTATTCTGCATAAAAAGAAACGGCGACAACCCCATGTCCTAACTCTTCTCTTCATCTATATCAATATCTTCCTCTTCCTGTCCTTGCTCTCTGACCCCACAGCCACCGGAGTCACGTGACTCTTCTACTTCTTCAACATCCACTTCCTCTCTCTCCTCATAGGAGGATTCCCCCTCATCTCGGTCATTCTCTTCTGAGCCTAAGAGAAAAAAGATCAGTCATGATGATTTAGTAATAAAATCCACTGTGTTTTTAATAGCTTTGACAGACTTATTGTAAAACACTATATATTAAACACTGACATGATTGTGAAAAGGAAAACCTCACCTCCAACTTGGTCATCATCTTCATCCTCCTGCCCCAAGTTTAGGCTCTTCTCCTCATCTTCATCTGAATCGGAGATGATCACACACTCGTCTCCATTATTGCTGCCCTGACGTTTGGGAGCGCTGCTGGACAATGGAAATTTGTCAAAAAAATAAATAAAAAAAGCAAAGCATACACTTTGAAAAATCTGGATGTTTCTGGCTAGAGATTACCTGCCATTCTCTCGTGGCTCCCAGAGTGGAGTCAGGTAGTACCGCAAAGGATTTCTGTACAGGTCATCCTTCAGGATCTAGAGCCAAAGGAATGAGTAAATTTTTTTAACATCACCCTTTCCGGTGTTTAAGGATTTTGATTTGGCCAGCTCTTTTTTCTTTTTTCATACAGCTCTTTTTCCTGCACCTAACATCATGAGAGATGTACCTGTGCGATGTCATCCCTTCCTGGATTGCTGTGGTCACTGAACCAATGGAAGAAGCTCTGGTAGACTCCCTGTGATGTTCGACGTGGTTCTCCACTACCGACCAGATTCTGCCCTCTGTGCCACAAAATCGGGTTTGAGAACGACACCGGAGAGCCTGCGCAAAAAGGAATAACATCACCCTTTCCGGTGTTTAAGGATTTTGATTTGGCCTGTTCATACAGCTCTTTTTCCTGCACCTAACATCATGAGAGATGTACCTGTGCGATGTCATCCCTTCCTGGATTGCTGTGGTCACTGAACCAATGGAAGAAGCTCTGGTAGACTCCCTGTGATGTTCGACGTGGTTCTCCACTACCGACCAGATTCTGCCCTCTGTGCCACAAAATCGGGTTTGAGAACGACACCGGAGAGCCTGCGCAAAAAGGAAAGCACATGCAGATAAAGCATGATTACTCTTTTCAAAAAATTAAAACTCAGAATAAATAAATGTGTCTCAGAGTAATCCGTTTCACATTCCTGAAAAGAAGGTGACCGTGATAGTGGTCAGCTCACCTCCCATACCAAGATGAAGTTCTTTCACTATCATTTTGTTTTGAAAAAAGGGATTTCGCCGGAAATGGAAGCAGATGCGGTATCCAAGTTTGTTGTTCTTGAAAGACTCAATCTGTTGAATGTTGAGCATATTAAACAAATATAGATAATTTGCAAGATTTGAAAACAGGAAAAAGAAAAAAAAAAAAACTGAAAAAATGTATTACCTCTAAATTAGTCATGTAGCTTAGAGCATCTTCATCAGTCTCGTCGATTTGCGCTGATAGAAGTGGGTGATTCAGAAGCTGATTGGCTTTAAGTTAAGCACATAACGTAAATAAAGACAAAGATCTGGAATCCACAATCATTTGGTTAAAATACATTTGACACAAATGGAAATGAACAGTTTCAAGCATGATCAGTTAAGTTGCTAGGGATTCTGGGCCCATTACACAGAATTTGCTATAGGGCCCCCTCAAAATTCCAAAGGACATTGTGGTGGGCCCCTCTCAGCCTCTGGGCCCCATGCACTCTGTCCCCCTTTTCCCCCGGTTGTGACACCCTCAAGGTGACAGTTAATATCTTCAGGCATTGTAAAGAATGCACCTCATAACATCCACCTAAAAATCTAATCGGATGCCCACACCTTTTGACCAATTAAATTTAAATTGGTGTGCGTTATATATATATAAAAACTCAACTTCAAAAGGCCTTGATACTTAAGTTGTCCACCTGAACGTCATGCACAGTTTTAAAGGATACAGCAGTGACCCAGAAGCCTGGGATGGCTTGAGTGATGGCGCTGCGCTGGTCCAGGTGAGGGCGTCGCTGGCGGCTCAGTCTCAACTCCAGGCGTTGATGCAGACGCGCACCTTTTTTCTCCAGCGCATCCAGCCGCATCTGCACCTGTGCGAGCAGCGCCACGGACTGCCGCACCTCCGGGGCCATCTTCACCGACACTATGGCACACTCACCGTCCTCGTTATCCTCATTATCAGAGGCGACAGACGAGCTAGCCGTGGAGGAAGAGCCAGGAAGGGAGTCGTCATCCTCCTCTTCTTCTTCTTCTTCATCATCATCATCATCCATAAACGATGCCTGCTCTGGATCTTCTCTGTCCTCGCAGAGCAGCAGGGATGAGGAGCTGTCAGCAGCGGCTGCCTCCGTCCTTCTCTCGCTCTGAGAGCAACCGGGACGATTAGACTTCTCCCTAGATTTCTCTCGACTCGCTTTTTTGGACGAACAGGCCATTTCTTTACGGTCTTCGTCCAGGTCTCCACGGGTCAGACTGGCAAGCGCTTCTGCTGCGGCGATAGCAGCGGAATCTGACGGCTGGCGCCCGCTCTCATCTCCACCAGCCTGGCCTGTGCTCTCCTGCGCGGCAGATGCAGGTTTTGGCTCATCATTGCCACCTTTTTCAGGTCCTGCATCTTGATGAGAGTCATTCCTTGGTTCCTCATCCCTTACTTTCGCCTGCTTGGGCAGCGTGGACTCAGATTCTCCACTTGGACTTGCACTTCTTTTCGTCTGGTTAGTTTCGGACGGCTGACTGTTGTCCGAGTTTGTACTCATGATACTGACTGGTTGTAACTTTGTCAGACGTATATGATGAGCTTAAAACGGATTTTAAATTATAATGGTGTTAACTGTGCGGGTCTCTTTCCAGAGCCCGCGTTCGCATTACAGCACTGCCAAATTTCAAGTCTGCGCAAATGTCAGCAGGCCTAGGTAACGTTAGCTTCCTAACGCACAATGAGGCTAGTTTAAATTCTCGCTCACGGTCGCATATCGAATTTTTCCGTTTGTATTTAGACACAGTATTCGTAATATTGAGTTACTTTTCCCTTAAAAGTCACAATTCGCCTAAAAATGTCCCGTTCTTTTGTATTTGTTTACAGTTTGCCCTTCCGTTCGCCATTTATCAGAGGCTTTACATACGAGCGCAAAAATAAAGCTCTGATTGGCTGAAATGCACCGCGCAAAAATCTCTCGGCCAATCGTAGACGTGGTACTGCAGTTGATGACGAGCCATTTCACGGAGTACATCACCATTGCGTTGCATTTACGCACCGTGAAATATTTCTGACTGGGACTGTTTTGTATTATATTTTAGATTATAAGAAGCAGAACTTGACGTTGCGTAGTGTATATTGTACCAGAAGAACAGTCTTACAGTACTGGATTGCTTTGCAATTTGGACATTTATTTGGATATATGATATTTTAAGACATTAAATGTACAGTTATTGTTTAACAGCATAGTTATCAATATTAAATTAAGCACCATATTAAATGTATTTACATAGGATGCCATTAATATCAACATTATTATTGATGTACATTTGTAGGCATTATAAATATTGATGTACTTTTTAATCGGTACATTTAAATGTAAGAAGGATAATGAAAAGTTTGCTGAACACCCAGTTCTTAACTTTATTTTTGGATTATGTAAACTTCATATTGATTCCTTATGCTTTTTTTAACAAATAAAAAACATAATTAGGTCTAAAATAGACTGCTAGCTATACATTTAAAAACAACCATTTTAAACAATCATTTATCATTCTTACAAAAAAGTTTTTTTAATGTTAGTGGTTGAAATGCTGTTGCAATCTCTTAATGAGAGTCCATTTGAGCCTTACTTCTGATAAGTTTCACTTTGTGGAGTCACAGGAAACAGGTGAAAAGGTGTCATCCAGCCCATATCCTGGTCCCTGGAGGAAAAAGTGGTGCAACTGCAATAGATCAATGTCTTATGAACCTCCCACTTCCAACAATACACTTTATTAGATCCATCCCAAGTAGTTTTTTTAATCTTCACTACTCAACCATCTTAAAACCAACTTTAACTTCTTTTATTTGTACATACTTGTACATATAACCAACTATCAACCAGCAGTGTGACATGCAGTAGTAAAGTACAGTGTTACTGTCGCCCCTATGAAGAAGCAAAGACTGTTTACCTGTGAAACTTTGGTCCTTTTCTTCTTAGAAATTCCTCTTCATCCACAGTCCAAACAGAACCTTTCCTGCCTTCAACGCGCACAAAGCACTTATGAAGACTGAGGTTATGCCGAACAGCGTTCTACGCACAGGCAAAGATACGTTAGTTACTTGTTAAATCATGTTACATCTAATAGGTTGTACCTATTAGGAATAAGATTCACGTAGTCTTCCTTAACATAAAACCACTGTAATTTCACAGCCAGGTCATCACTTTCTATCATTAACATATAAGTTGTGAAAGTTTTCTGGTATATAAACCGGAGGCTGTGGCTTTCAGGATTAGCTTGTGTGCAGTGAGTCATGGAATGACAAATATAATAGGTTTACAGTACAAATACTGCATCTTATACCTTCCATGTGGCAGTGTTGTGACGAAAGTAGAAAAACATGCGGGTAAACCAATGATAGATTTCATTCAGAGTAAGCTGCTTCTCAGGGGACTCCAGGATCGCCTAACATAAAAGACAGCTTTTGTGTGACTGACAGGAAATTAAAAGGTAATATACAGGATGTTTAACTCAGCAGTACTTACCCATCGTATCATGGAGGCATAGGTGAAAGGTGGCCTAATGTTTGTGAACTTATAATACTCAAAACTGGGGATAATCCCTATCGCCAGAAAAAAAAATTAAGAAAATAATTACATCATATACTGTTGTGTTGTATGTGGAGATGAAATATGAATGACTGGTAATCTTACATTTAAAGTGGTCATATGATGCTGCTAAAAAGAACATTATTTTGTGTATTTGGTGTAATCAAATGTGTTTATGCGGTTTAAGGTTAAAAAAACACATTATTTTCCACATACTGTACATTATGGATTCTTCTCTATGCCCCGCCTTTCTGAAATGCGTTGATTTTTTACAAATCTCATCGGTCTGAAAAGCGAGGTGTGCTGTGATTGGCCAGCTATCCAGTGCGTTGTGATTGGCCGAATACCTCAAGCGTGTGACGGAAATGTTACGCCCTCTTACCATATTGTGATGCCCTGTCCGGCCGGAGCGATGAGACAAAAACATTAAAACCCATTATAAACGAGGCATTTGTTGCATCCAGTAGGGACATAATTACCGATTATAATGACTTATACTGTATTTTTACGCGTTGCATCGCGCCTCCTAAACATAAAACCCATGTCTGCATTTGTGATCGGAGAAATGACAAACAAGTGCAACTCTACACTGCTCAAAACTCACGTTTGAATCGTCAGTGGCATATTCTTTAAATATAATTTTTTTTTTTTTTTAAAGAACAGTCTGTGATTCAGAACAGTCCTCCATAAAATGCGCTGGACACATTTGAATATTTGGGTTGAAGTGTTCTGGAACAGTGTTGTAAATATAACTTAACCACTGATTTCTAGTCGTGTTCTCTTTTGGAAGGCCAAACAAAGTTTCGCTTTCACAACGAAACACAGTGTCACACACGGCGGTCTAGAGTGAGCGGCGGCGGCCTAGAGTGAGCAGAGGCCAGCGGGGCTAGAGTGAACGGAGGCCGGCTTGAGTGAGTGACGGCCTGTGGGCTTGAGAACGGTGCAGCCGGCGGATTCGACGAAGGAGTTTTCCGGCGTGCTTGCGGCAACCACATGTGACGACCCACACAGATCAGCTCCAGGCATGACGAAGTGAATATCGTCCTCTTTTTGAAGGCCAACCAAAGTAGTAACGCTTTCACAACGAAACACACAGCGCCTTCACGACATGGCGGCAGCAACAACAATACTACAGCGAGAATAAAAGTTACACCTTCTTTCTGTGAGTGAACATTTGGGCGGCGTTATGCAAATCTTCCAACGTCGTGACGTAGACATGTGGGGGCGTATTAGAACAAGCCGTTTTAGGTAGGTGTGGCTGACTCTGAACTTTTACAAAGAATATCTCTTTGGATTTGAGACTTTAGTCTTTGCAACTTTACAGATTTTCTTTATGCACCAAGAGCTTGTAACACTCCAAAGAGAAAGGAAAAATTGAAATCACATCATATGACCCCTTTAACATACATATGTTCAGTTTTAGAATCAGTGTTTTTGTATCGTATAAGTTTAATAGTAACCAATGTTTTTGGGATGTTTTTGTGCTAGATTACCTGGTATAACTTGTGAGGTAGAGATCTGCCAGAATCCTTGTGTTAACGCTTCAGCTGCTGCTCTTTCACTGTCATAAACACCATTTGTGTTCTGAAATGCTGCAGGTTGCAGGAGTCCTGGCAGATGTCCCGGGTTCTCCACACCATTACCATCCTGAGATCAAAAGGAGAAAATTATATCAATGTATAACTTTGGGCATAAAACATCATCTGGCCTTCATCAAGCCCTTGAAGTAGGTCAAATTTAACCTCAAGTGACAAACAGAACATAAACAGATCCCACTGTCATTATGGAACAATTCGATTAATTCACACAGGGTTTTGTCTTGGCTTTTCTAATGCTCCCTTTTTCACTGTTGTACACTGGCTGAAGATCATCGTTGTCTGACATGACCTAATTTCAGGTCAGCTTTAGCTGGCAGACAGATGGCCTTGCATTTGTCTCGAGAATAAACTGGTGTGAAGACAAAGCCATAAACCAATTACAAATCAAGATTATAGTCCCTTCATCAGTATGGTTGACTGGTAGGAGATGTTTGTGGAGACAATATTTGGTGCATACTTTCAAAACCTACCATTTTTTCCTGACTCCTTTTCAATAGCATTATATTTGTTTGTTTAATTGTGCAGATCAACTGATGTAGCTTTTTTCTGAGCATTACATATTCTTACCTTAATAAGTGACCTTGCTGGGAAGATTTGCAATTGTATTGAAAGTTTTCCACTTATACATGATAGACCTTACTACACATCTTAAAATAGCAATTGCCCTGTAACTCTCCACCTGGCTGCTAATTACATTCTTAAGCATATATTAGACCGCTTTAGTCATATGGCCTGAATTTTGTATTTAACTAAATATTAATTAATTTTAATTGCATTATTTATTACATTTAAATATAATATTTAAATATTTTCAAATATTATAAATTATTTATCAAATAAATCGACCATATAATTTATATGTACACTGTATTATATTACACACACACATACACACACACACACACACACACACACACACACACTGTGCTTTGCACTGCAAACAGATTTTACCTCAGAGGTAGATTTGACATCAAACAGGTGTAGCTGCATAGCCTGCAGTTTCTGTCTCTCTGCAGTCAACTAACAGTAACATTCACACAGTAAATATAATGCAAGGTCATAAACAGGCATCCATTTATAATCCAGTTCTCATTAAAACCTCCTGACTGCCACTCTGCATTTATGTATCATTAGCTCCTGTGATACATGATAAATTGGTTCTATATTTCCCACATAAACTGGCCTAATATATTACTGTAGAGCAAAGCATTGTTTTTGTGCACTGAGGTTACATACCTGATTCTGCATGTATTGTACTTCGTCTTTCTGCATCCTCAGCTGGGCTATACTTCTGTCCCCAGGAGCATGGTCAGTAGAAAGGTGTCTAGATACATACATAAAGACATACATATGTCAGGTATTGTTCAAATTATTTAGTAAATTATATTGTCAATTCCATAACTGTCTCACTTTAAGAAATGTCCATATTCTTTGAACACTTCTCTGCTCTTTGAGCACCCAGGCCATCTGCATTGTCCTTTAACACACAGAAAGCCACCTGGAACACTATATGCATGTCTAGAGATGATAATAAATGCTTCATTTAGCACAAAAACTGAGACCATATGGGCATTATTTATTTGTTTGTGTGTTTATTTTCTCAAACCAGATACTCACTTCCCAGTATGCTCTGTGCTGCCAGGTTGAGGGCTTGACATAGAGGCACCGAGTCTGCTTTCAGACTGGCTGTTGTAAAGTGGCACAGGGTCTGACAGGTCAGTGCCAGGTTCTGTCTTACACACAGTGTCCACAACCCAGTCATGAACACCAAATGCTGTGGAGCATTATGAAAAGTTTAGTTTCAGATATAAAAGATTTCATTTGTTTTGATAAATTCTACAGTACCAGTACCTTGTGGGAATGGCTGGTTGCCTTTGCGTAGTACTGATGGTCTGTCCTGTCGAAAATATTTGCTTGTATTTTCACTGGCACTCTGGATATAGACAACTCAAAGTGATCATGCAAGTTTATTCTAATCTTTTTAACCCTTTATTTTTTTAAGCAAGGTGTTGCAATGGAAGTGAAACCTTTTCTAATTAAACTGTACCTGCTGTTTTAGAGTGGAATTTTCAATATGAGATGAGCCAGAATCTCTGAAATCACTGTCCAAGTCAACAGATACCTTTGAAATCACAATTGCAAAAAAAAAAAAAATTTTAAGGTTTGTTTGTGTTACAGGACTCTTTCTTTCAGTATAATGTGCTACTTGAGCTGGGAATTGCTAAAGTGTTTTTTTTTTTTTAGGTGATTTTAGGAATAACTCAAATTAACATTATTAATGTTCATTTAATGTCTATTGTTTTGTGCAGTAATACAGAAGTATGGCAGTTTCTAGTCTGTTACCTTGCTAGCCATGGGTTTAGCGGAGATCAGAGATGAACTGATTCCCCTGGCCTTCATCTGTACGCTGTAAAAGGTAGAGCTGTCTTCCTCTTGGTACTGATTTTGGTGACTACTCCGGTTATCTCCACCTCTGTCTGTTCCAACACCATTTTGAAACATTCCTATATAGAAATATGAAGTCATAAAAGAGCTTACAGTTCATTAACTTTAACATACTACTGCGTACTGAGAGTGAAATGAATCAGCCCTAGCGCAAACTATTTCCTGTGTAAATACACTCACCCTTTGCTTTGTTTCCAAATATAGTATCACTATACATATTTGAATAAAACTGGTAAATGTAATGGAAGTTTTTTTTCCATCTCGTTTCACTGCACGGGTATTTTCTGAACACAAACCATTCTTCCCCTTGAGCAGGGACCAAGAGGAAAAGTGAGCCCTTCATATTAAGAAAAAATAACTAAATTTCATTTTTTACCCATTCTGTGAAGCAAACTATTTTTTCAACTAAAACAAATCATCTTTATTTTTTCTCTTTATTAATGCATTTGACATTACATATTTTACAATATGACTTCACCACAAAATATTTACATGAAAAACAATGTGTGTTTGTGAAATTGGAGATGAGAGTGTTACACTATAAACAATAAGATGGACAAATCTAGTAAATAAGAGTTGAAGTAATTTGTTCATTGTAGATACAAAATAGTACTGAATGAGTTGAATTGGTGTAACTCTCACACATTTTTATCTTATAAATTCATCAACCTGAAATGTATGGACATTAATCTTATTAATAATCATATTTTTCCTCTGTAAAAATAATTGCTCTGTCCATCTTAGAAACTCAGATAAAGTCAATTGCTACAAGTGAAGTACATGCTCAAATATTTATAGCGATTAAATAATGACATGATTGCTATTAAATCTGAAAGGACACTCCATAGTATATTTTTATATTTTCATATTTCCTCCACTCTATATTACTTTGACAGGTTTAGATATAAAGCAATAACTTATATTTGATGTCTAATAGTGTAAAAATGTGGAATCATCAGTGTATTCTGATTCTTAAAACCGAAGATGGACTTAAAGCAAAGATCTTGCACATACAACTTCTGAGAAAGAAAAAAGAACTTCATCTTTGGATTTTAGAGCCCCATTGTCATTGCGGTTTTCTGAACTTCTTTAAGAAGTCATGTGTTGCTTATTTCTCTGACATTTGACATTAACCACATCCAGTGTATGATAAATGTCAACATTTTTCACCTGGGGGGTTTTTCAAACAAGCAACTTAGCATGATGAGAAGGAGAAGAGCCTTATTTTGCAGCTGCTGAATTGTAACTAAGGTTTTAAAATATGCTATAAGCATTTTTTTTAAATCTTGAAAACGATAAAAGTTTTTAAAAGTAGCGTGAGCACGTCATTTAATGGCCTTTTTTTCTGCACTTTATACACTTCTCTGTATCATTAATCATTGAGACTATTTATCAGAGGTTTAGATCTGCAATATGCAAGAGTGTAAATTTCCAGTAATTTGCAGGATTCGTTTTCATTGTTGTTGTTGCCCTAATGCCTAGTGAGAATTTTAATTTGTTCCTCTTAGAGTTCAACCTGAGGATGATATTTATAAGACTGGGTTAATTTAAGGCAATGAAACTCATTATTCATCTCTCAGTCTGAATACAGTCTTCTCTCAGTTCCAATCACTGAGAAAAATCCCTCAAAATATGAGAATAGTCTGGACTGACAGCCAGTTTCATTTTGCAATGATGACACTACAGCATTCAGTAAAATCAGTTTTAGTTTCCATGTTCTGTGGAATTCATAGTCACAATGATAATCATTAGATCTAAGCTGTGAGACAACTAAATGCAGCGAACGCCCATCAAATATTTTCAATTTGCACTCATGTGGAATTAAACCTGAAACCTGTAATTAATAATAAAAAAATAATACAGATACGGAACAGAAAGACAATTCTGGCCTAAATTCTCTCCCACAAACATAGAACATTTCATTCTGACTCACTTTTTTCCATTGTACCCACTCATTTGTATTAACACACAATATGATATGAATCAAAGACCAGGATATCTGAGACATGTACTGTACTGTACTGTAAACTGAAGAGTTAAATAATAGTGTTTATAAGTTGGACACTCTGCTCCACCCAGTTCCACCATCGTGGCTTTTAATTGTTGGAGGTCAGGATTAATTAACTAACATGGCATCTACTGCATTATCTGTGGGAATTGCTGAAGATATGCAAGTTCAAACAAATATTACATTAAAAAGTGTTATTCTTGAGTATTCTCTGGTATTGTACAGTAAGTTCCAAGGTAAGTGCCTAAAAGATTTCCATGCTTGTGAAAATGACTAACCAGCATCCTGTGAATGCATATATAGCGATTTATCTTTTTTATTGTTATTATTATTTACTTACACAAAAAGAATAAGTATCTGCCATTTATTGGTTATCAAACATAACATGAAAATAATTATGCTGGCCTATTGTATCATTCAGAATAGTAATATCAATGCATCTGTAGAATTTTATCTAGTTTTTCTTTTACATTTTTGATCAAACTGTCCAACATAAACTTACCATGCCAAATCATAACTAAATAACTAATGCTGTCATTCTTAAAAATAACAGTTCAAACCAAGAAAGATGTCAAAGTAGAACTGTTTCAATTTCCTCTAAGAACTAATCTCTAATTTCAGGCTTCAAAGAACAATATACCTAACTTCAAGAATCCACCGCTGCCAAAATTGGTTCTTGTTAAAAAGTGGATTGTTTGCTGAAACTAACATGCCACAAAGAACCACTGAAGAACTGTTACTTTTAAGAGTGACTGTCACAAAAACGTAATTTCTTGGTTAAAATATCTGAATAAAGAGGTGACCTTTCAAAAGACATCAAAAACTAATTTTGTGTCAACCAAGTTATTTCTGAAGTTTTTGCACCTACTCATTTTCTCCTCGTGTACAGCTCTCATATACACAAGAAGTGTATTTTTAGAGTTTTATAACTTACCCTTTACATCTGGTGTCTGGGTGATCCTTTTTTAGGTTGGAAAATTGATTTCATAGATATTAGTTTAACTAACACATGATGAAATTGCTATCATAACTGCAGGATCTCTGTAGAAGATGAAGGTTGCTTTACCTCCCACACCGTAACTCTATGTGTGCTTTAGCTTAATCCTTCTCCTCAGCAAAGGCCTTTGTAAGTGCCTCTGCACAGGAAAGAAAAATCAAAGACTGAGTTGTCTATAAGACACACAGACCTCATTTGCGTCTGCACTTTAGGAAAGCACAATGTTTGGTTGCTTGTCTTTTTCCTATGCTGAGCTGTGTTAATTTGTGAGGTAAAAAAAAAAAAAAACCTACAAAGTAAAGAAGTGCTGTGAGTAAATAGTATGTACATTTCCACATCATCTGGAATTCCAGTGCCATTTTAAGTGTTAAATGAATCACAATTAATTCAGTGGTTGATTTGAGAAATGTGATCGTTTTAACCAATCTAGCCTTGAAACATCCAATGATTAAAACTCTTGTGTCAAAACTAAAGAATATTTAGAGTATCAAAACTTGACCAAAAATTCCACACATTTGATGATGAAATCTAAAAATGTATAAAAACTTAATCTTATTTACACATACTGCTGTCACACTGGCAAAAAACAAAACAAAATTAAATAAAAAATGTTTTTGTTTATTTAAAGGGTAAGCTTTTTCTTTTAAAAAATGCATATTTATTTCTGAAAACAAATACCTAATTTATACAACCAGGTTTAAAGAGGGAAAGTTAAAAAACTCACCTGTTGTGCGAGTGTCAGATTGATGCAAGTGGAAGAGCAATTATTAGGTTGAATGCTCTGGAAAATGTTCGGGTCCCCCCTTTTATAATGTTTAGCATGACATTTAGTGGAAATTCAGCAAGACAGACGGTTTCCCCACTGGGTGTTGGTGTGTGTGCGTGTGTATTCATGTGTACATTTACCAGTGTGTAGTAACTGCTAGACTGTCTCCACATCTTCTTCAGAAATTATGTGGCATTTTGTTGTTTCCGTTTCCTATAGGAACTCTACTTTGCAGCAAAATACAATTTTTTCCTGAGTGATTATAATGAAGGGTTTCTTCTACACAAATATTTTATAGGTATTTCTATTACTAGGGGTCTCATACTGTATGTGTATTGCTGACTGAATTTGCCAAACAATATTTTGTGTTTCCTATTATGTGTTTTCTAAATAAATTATTTCTCTGGTGTAGAGGAGCCAAAGCCTAAATTCATCTTAAATATTTCTTGTTCTGTTTTACCACTAGACAGCATTGAGATTCTGCACATTTTCTTTGACAGATATTTCTATTTCCCCTCATTCATTCTGTTTCATTTCAAAACATCTTATCATAAGAGATAAAACTTATTTTCATAAATTAGATATTTCATGTCAGATTTCATGACTGAGATTAAATGGAAAAAATAATAATTCTGTCTTAAATAAATGTATAACTTTCAAATCAAAATCTGGTGAAGTCCATTCCGGAAGACCGGAAAATGAGATTGCAAAGAAAATCACCTATTACGTGTTCGGAAACTCCGTTTACAGGGGTTGTGACGTTGTATTCAGGTTCTGGGGGGAGACTGAACATATGTACAGGGTACATAGCATGTGTGTCGATTAGTTTAACGCAGGAAAAAACATCCTCATCCTGTGGTTGAAAAAGGTTATTTGAGTGTTTTTGAACAAACTGTTCTTCAATAATGACACTCCCAAGCTTATGTACTGTATGTAGACTTGCAAGACTTTTTCAGTCTTTTCTGATACATGTACGTGACTATAAACAACTTAAAAACATTTCTGAATATGAAAACAGAGTAGATTTTAACATGTATCTTAACAGCAGGCAGATCGATATAAAAAAAATTATTCTTCAATGTTAAAAACCAAATGATGTTTGGGGTCATATTTATTAAGTATGATTCCAATATGTACAAATAAAATTAAACACCATGTGATATGACATTGAGACAAAAAAATTAACCACTTCCAGGCTGAACGTTTTGTTTTATTATTTGTCTCTATACATAGTTCATAACATCATAGTGTTTTGTACAATATCATATTCCACTTTGTTCCTGCAAGTCATTTTTGAACCAAGTCTGCACAATGATTTTTCCATTTAAATCATAGGCCTTGTATTTGCTGGGAAATATGGGGATGTATTCAAATCATAATTATTTCATATCCTCATTCAACAACAATACCTGTCAGGAGTGTGGAGAGTTGTAAAAAACCCAATCCCCATTGATTACTTTTTATATTTTCTTGATTTTTCAGCATCCCTAGACAGTAAGGAAAAAGACTGAGATGTTTCAGAGGTAAGAGTTGTCTTGACTATTTTATGCAAGCAGCAGACCTATACTATGGATTTATTTTCAAGTGTATTAGATATAGGTAACACCTTGTAAAACATTTCAGCTGTTAACGAGGCAAACTGTATAATGTTGGTTCCATTTTTACTGTTATTCTTTTCTGTCATATTGTTACAAATGACCCCAACTAGTTTAACAACTTACTTTGATATTAGAGTAGATTGCAACAATGGATCTCTTTGTATTCAAAATCAGCTCTTTTCATCTGTTTTATAATCATCATAATCGTGACTAACATTTGTAGCAGACAGATATAGATATCTTGTGTTAAAATATGAGCGGTCAAGAACCAAAACTCTCATGTTATTCATGGTTAAAGAAAAATGGTTACTATCATCCCCGGTCTCCCTCTATACATATCAAGCCAGACCACTGATGCTGCACCTGTTGCACATATTGATTTCACTATATTAAGCAAGACTGACTGCTCCATCTAGGGGTTAAAATAGCTTACCAATCAATATTTTTAAACAGTAATGGTCCACAATTGAATATGCTTCTCACTACTGGATCTCATTAGCTTCATGATCATTCTGCTATACATATTGTTCATTCGAAACAGCTGCATTTTGCACCACTGACTGGATTATGCTAACGGAAATTAATTTAACACACATTTAGGTAGGCAAGCTGTTCGCACAGGGATTTTTGTGTTTGATTTATTTATGAATAAAAGAATTAGGCCTCATAACTGCTTTTCTTGGTTCACTTTTATTATTTCATAATTCTTCGCATATCATAACAAAAAACTGTACTGATTCTGCTGTTAGTAAATGGTGTGCATCTTAGAGCTCCAATCAAACTTTGTTTAAGAAAGTTACAGGGGTCTGTTACCCCAGGTGGCCTTAGGCCCATTTCACCCAATCATGGAGGAGAGTATGTGTGAGGGGCTGAATCTTCCGAAACTATTTAAAGCTGCATAACATGCTGAACGGCCATAACCGGTTGTTTAAATATGAGTGAACTCTGATCAGTTTTTTTAAATAAAGAAATTGTATTAAAGAAAACTGAACCTTTCTGTTATTTTGTTAGTTTACATTCTTGACAGTGACAAAGCATTTGCTGTATTCTTGACTGAAAATGTCTTTAAATGACCTGAAAATAATAGAATGTTCACAATAGGGTTCAGATTATAATCATCTCATCTTCATTATTATGAATGATTTATTATTACTACTACTACTAATAATAATAATAATAATTTGTATTATTATATTAAACAATACACACACACATATATATATATATACACACATATTATAGCCTACTTAATATAATAACCAATAGATTGACCAGTTCTATTATAGTAGCAATATTTGCTTGCCTTTTTTGTTGTTGCAATAGTCTTTTTTTATTTCCTTCGCAATTAGTATTAAGTGATTTTTTTTTCTCACAACAAACGGCGACCAAACAGATAAGCGTGTCTTTTAAACTTTAAAATAGCAGTGGGGGGCGTGTGCGCTTTGGAGCGGCCAACAAGAGATCAGGGGGAGGGATATACCAACAGAGCCCATCTTCCTCCTGACCTCTGGAGAACGATGGACGAGCCGCTTCCTTCTAAATTTAGACACTTATTCGTGTCTGTGCACTTTGAGCTCCAAACTGCAGCTCTCGTTTATGTCAATAGTTTAGGCCTAGTTCGGTCGAAACGAGGTGACAGACCCTCGCGGGTCTCCGTTGGCACTATGAGCAGCTCGATCTGACTGACGCGCACCATCGCAGTACGGCACCTCTCATGTTTACGAGACTCAGAAACAGACGTAATGGCGCAGGGGAATAATGGTAATTTCTTAACTATCCCCTCACAAGAGGAGCTTTTCAAGACGGCGAGGGACGAGCGTTTCGAAAACAACAGTAATGATGAAGATGAGGAAGAAACGGAGGAAGACGTCAGGCTAATACCGAGGTCTTCTCCTGTTCCCAGAAAGCGAGGCTCTTCGATTGCGGATGAAACCGCCGAGTACATGCGAATTCGCCTGGTGTTACCGAACAGAAGAGTGTCGTTTGCAGACAGTACGGGAGCCGAGCTGGTCGATGTCCGAATGTTTGTCCCGTTTGAGTCAGATGACGAGGACGATTCAAGATGGGTGGAAGAGGAGGCGCGGTACCGAAAAGCCTACCGTGAGCCCACTTACTGTGTGTGGCCGGAGTTCCAGCCGCTCACCGGAACGGAGCTCCTGCTCGCTGTCCACAGCAACAAGCTGGAAGTGGAGAGCGTGGCATCTGTGCCAGACGAGCCTCTGTCATTCGAGGTGCTTATTCGTGTGCTCAACATTTCTTTTCACAAATCAGTCTATGCCCGGTCCACGATGGATGGTTGGATCAATTACTTTGATTACCCAGCCGAGTACGTCCAGGGCTCCAACGAAGGCGAAACGGACAAGTTCTCCGTGACACTGGCCTTCGCTTCACCGTACCTGTTCAACGGAGCGCGGATTGATTTTGTTGTGCGCTATGAGACGCCAGATGGAGAGTTTTGGGCAAACAACTCTGGCAGGAATTACTCGGTAAGTCTCTTACAGTCATATGAGGACGACACAGTCCAGGCCACCACAGCGGACACAACAGAGCTGAGAGGAATCCTCAAACCTCCCAGATACCGGTAAGTGGGCGTCAGTGAACTTATAACACGAGTCGAACTCTGTTCTTAAATCTGTTTAGCTAGCAGTCTGATTTAGCCGTTTAGCACGGGTTAATTAAGCAGTGTCGTACTAAAACGTTAGTTAAAAAAATATCAACAGGATTAAATCTGCCGTGTGTGATATTTCTTAATTGTTTGCTTTTATTCTCTGTAAACTTTCGGGTAATTTACCGTTCAAACAAAAAAAAGTCGAGTTCATTCAGTTAGGCTTTTGCACGCGAACGGAAATATAATTCAAGATTTTAGCTTTGGATGTCGCCAAGCAACGTACAGACTAAAAGCTGGTCTGGAATACCGTATATCAGGGATCCTCAAATCTGGCCCACGAGATGCACTTTCCTGCAGAGTTTAACTCGAACCCTAATCAAACACACCTGAGCATGCTAATCAATGTCTTCAGGATCATTAGAAAATCACAGGTAGCTGAGTTTGATCAGGGTTGGAGCTAAACTCTGCAGCGCATTGGACCTCCAGGGTAAGATTTGAGGAACCCTGCCGTATATGATTGGAAGCGGAGAGGCCGACAAACAGCGTTCTGTGAACACTCCGCTAGAATTCCGCTCCGGGTTTTGCATTTCCCACGCTCTGCTTACCTGTGAGAGAGAAACCCGCAGTAGGGGTTCAATCTTCAACTGGCTGGCAGGAGCCGCCACTGACAGGTCACGTGACCTGCCAAAGCCCCGGCTTAGCGTGCGCTGAGGCCGGGATAGAGTGAGCGGAGGCCAGGCTAGCGTGAGCTGAGGTGGCGGGGTCGAGAACATCGCGCCCGGCGGATCTGACGAATGAGCGGCAACCACATGTGACGGACCCCGGGCTGAACTCCGTTTCGTCCATGGTGAAAGTTGATGTATTCCCTCAGCGACCAGCACAGATCAGCTCTAGGCATGACGAAGCGGATATATCGTCCTCTTTTGGAAGACCAAACAAAGTAGTTTTGTTTTCACAACGAAGCACACAGCGCCTTCACAACATGGCGGTGGCAACAACAATACTACAGCGAGAATAAAAGTTACAACATTTGGGCGGCGTTATGCAAATCTTCCCACAGAGTGACGTAGATATGTGGGGGCGTGTTAGAACGAGCCGTTTTAGGTAGGTGTGGCTAACTCTGAACTTTTATAAAGAATATCTCTTTGGATTTGAGACTTTAGTCTTTGCAACTTTACAGATCGTGTATGCTTTTGTAACACTCCAAAGAGAAAGGAAAAATTTAAATCGCATCATATGACCCCTTTAAGTGACATGAAATCTGACGCACAGATGCCATTGGCACATGCCACTATGCTCAGTGACACTTCCGGTTTTCAGTGGCATGTGTCACTAAAACCTGTGACACATGTCAATGGACTGCGTCTTGTGTCAGTTGCCGCGGTGTGTGTCGCACCTTCAGTAGTGACTGACACCTGCCGCTGGGTGTCGCTGCATAATGTAGATTGCGTGACACATGCACTTATTGGCAGAACGACATTGAATTAATTAACAGTATGTTGCTGTCAAACATACGATTTATTACATCGCGGAGTTCATTTGTACAACAAATATTGAGTTCCTATATTAAGATTAAAATGTGTCTTATGCCCCTTAATGAGTATTTTACATATTTAACGATTATTTTAAGTTTATTTCCAGTAGCCAGTTCCAGTTTTGTGCATTTTCATTTTTGCATAGATTGTACAGTTCAGCTGTATCATTTGTAATTATAAAATAATATAGAGACTATGCAGAGAAACGTTTTAATCAAATGTGCCACCACTGATATTTGCCAATCAGGAATTAGCCTACATATAAATATAAACTGATGAGAAAATGCCACAAACCATTATGATGTCTACTATTCTAATGTACACCAACCATTCAGAAGTGTGCTTGACCTTGACACAGGCTTTTCACAACGCAATGTAATGTAAGTTTGTAATGTAAGCCTGCAACGTAATGTAAGTCTGTGTTATCTTAAACAAAATTTGTACTTATTAACATGTCTGCAGAAAGTCAAATGCTTTGACAAAACATTTAGGCATCTCCTGAAGAAATGCATGCTCATACTATATATATATATATATATATATATATATATATATATAGTGTTTTTTGTTACACAGTTACAATTATAAACAGAATTACATTTAATTTATATATAATTATTATATTACTATATAAAATATTAAAGCCAGATGAATTTATACTTCTAGATTTCCGATGATAATTTAATGCTTCTACATTCATTGTTTTATATTTAAAAAAAAATTAGTAACATTTGTGACTGAAATTGAAAGCTGATTATATGCAGCTTCTGTGCAATGCACTTTTTCATGTTATATTTAGATGCAGCCTTTGCAGTGTAGGAATTCATAAAATACCAATTGTCACATGTTTAAATTTCCTGCTGCTAAAGAAGAAGAACCGTGGAATAACAAAGCTGTATTGAATTCTACAGGGCCTGTTATACAGCATCTGTATTGTGTGAGTTTTGGGGTTGCACGTTCTCCCCACCCCCTCACTCCCTTTTGAGAATGGCAGCCATTCAAGGGTGTGTGAGGAGGATGAAAATAGGACAAGGCAGGTGTCACTTTCAGCTGTGGTGTATCGACCGAGACCTTAACTCTGACCTTTTCTATAGGGGTTGCACAGTAAGAGGCACAACAGACCAACAAAAGTAGACACAAACCTACGCCGATTCCGTCTGTACACCTGGAGACATTCTTTTACCCATTATTTCCACTTTATCACCAACGACAATGAAAGTTTGAGAAAAAAACAACAACAACGAATGAGTGGCGTAGAGATGAAAATGTTTTTTTTATGTACAAACATTGTCATGGAACTCCTGTATTATCAGGAGATAAAAATCAGAAGACTGGTTTCGACCTACAGTTTAGACTCGCAAGTCTTGCTCGCAACCTTTCCTCAAATGTCAAGTGTTGTTTCTATTACAGTGCTCAAACATGCTATGAATAGAAGGTCATAGAACAGGATGTCAATCGAACTGCTTAGCACACAAAATACTCTGAATATGTAGCGACTTAATGAAATGGAAAAGGTTGTACAAAGAGTCACATGACCAGAGCATATGTCCATAATGCTCATCAGAACCTTTCGTGATGTACATGGGTCAAAAAGGGTTTAAGCAAAAAAACAATAAGTGTAATACTGCTTTAAATTGTTGTTGTTTTTCCCCCAAAAAATTTAAAAAGTTTTGTTTAATTTAATTGCAATTTTGTTTGTGTTTTTCTGAGCACAAAATAAATATCATACATTTTTCCCTGATTTACAGAAGACACCCACTAAATTGTCATTCAGTGTAACATTCTTGTCAGGCATATTTACAACAAAAATCAATTTATGACATTTAAAAGACTAATTACTTTCACCCCCAAATACTAACTAGTTGTAATTTTTTAAAATTTGCCAATATCCTAGGTTTTGCCCATTTGTCAGTAAGAATTTTTACTCATTTAAAACACAATAAATATATATTTTAATATGTACAAGTCAGAATAAGCATGTTGTTTGAATTTTTACATAAATATCGTGTTCCACTGAATGACAATATAACATTATTTCAACCAAATTTTAACATTTTATTCTCCAAAAACATATTTTAAACCTTAAAAGTAGACACTTTACTTAAATTTAATGTGCTTTCTATGGACATATAATCACTTTTGTAAAATTCTTTTGATTCGGACATCTTAACGTCTTTGACCCACACATACAGTAATATTTGGACAGGTCCTTATCCCATCATAGGATTTATCATGCGGTTTAAGGGTGAGTGTGGGCTAAGACCATAGACTGTAAAAAAAACATGGACGTAGTGTCCGTGACGTCACCCGTAGGTTTCGAAAGAGCATTTTTGAAGCTCAAAGTGGGTGGATCCGGCCGTCACCATCTTGGCAGCGCGTCACCGCATGTCACTCCCAGATAATCGAAAATGGGAAAAGAAGCGGGAGCTGGTTGCTGAAACCACGCCCACCTAGCTCGACGGTGGTGACTGCAGCGGCAATCCACCTGCCACTCAAGTGGCCATGCCCTTAATTATGCAGAACTTTAAGGCTTAATATAATTTAAACGGATGAGTTATAAAAAAATTCACCCCCCTCACAGTTGTCATGAAGGGCAAAATTAGCTATATTGACCTTTTTTTGAACCAGGCTGTAAACATGTTTTTTTCTGCTATAAAGTTGGGCATTTTAACATGGGGAGTCTATGGGATTGACCAGCCTCTAGCAGCCAGTTGACGAATTACAGTTTAAGTCACTTCCGTGTTGGTTTCACGAGAGCGACTGGAAGGTTGCTGCTCGGCTAAGACAGTCTTCACCCACACTCTGAAAAAAAACATCTCAAGCTCTGGAGGCTGTCAGATATTACCATAGTAACAAATGTCACAGAGGTCACAGTTATTTTCCATTTAGTGAATCAATCGTGTATACATCTGGCCGATGGACTATACTTGTCTTGTACTTTTAAAGGAATGGTTCACCCAAAAATGAAAACTCTGTCATTATTTTCTCACCTTCATATCGCTCCAAACCTTTGACTTTTTTTTTTCTCCAGAACTAAAAAGAAGATATATTGAAGAATGTTGGTAACCATAAAGTTTTGATTTACTTGTATGGAAGTTGCATTTCTCAAAATCTTTTGTGTTCCACCAAAGAAAGTCATTCAGGTTTGGAATGACATGAGGGTGAACATTCTTGGTGAACTATCCCTTTTATATATAAAATTCTGTCATGAGCAACTAAAAGTCTTGCATTAATGATAATTAGTTATATGGATTATATCTATACTTTTAATTTATTAATGCTCTTTATTGATGTGTGCTGCTGAAGAATGATTGTTTTGGTGTGTATGTGTGTGTCTTCTTTTTAGAGCTGACAATGGTTTTGATGACTTTAATGACAAAGGAGATGGTATGTGTTAAGCATCATAATGTACAGCTTATTTATCTCAGATTAAATATAACAAACATTTGCCAGGTTAGTAGTTTATGTTTCAGATTTCTCTGTGATTTTTTTTTCAGCAGATCTGAGCAGCACTAAGTGTGAAGCAGCAGAGAATCAAGCGTCTTTTGCACAGCCAGTTATAGTCCAGCCAGAGATCGACATCAAGGTGAGTGAGGTTTGCTTTGTAATCACCATTTCTAAGTGCAGCTAGGATAGCTGTATTCTAAAAAGATACAGCGTATCATGAACATACAATAAAAAAAGTTTAAACAAAAGTTTGTTTTCCCCTCCTTACTCTAACCTTTACCAGATTTCCATGACGGTTTTCATGTGTGGTATAACAGTAACTCTTTTTTTCTCCGTTTTTTTGCGTGTCAGACACTCTGTCTAGACACTCTAACAGTGAATCTTTGTATGTTGTTACTGTCTGTATCAGTATATAGTTATTTATCGATCATGATGTCTTCTGATTGCTCTCTTTAATCAGTGATTCCATTCCGTTTCAGTTTATTCTTATACCCAGGATTCCTGTCTGTCACTATTGCAACAAATGCAGAGCTGTAGTGTTTTTCAGAGCAACCCAAGCCAGATAACTCAAAAATATAAAATTAAACTTTTAACTCATTGATTGCCTATTGTCTATTTAAATATAGATTTTTATTATAAAGCCACTATCTTATAATGTGGATTTTCATCATACCTGCATACTCACACAATACAATTCGCTTGTTAAAATTTCCACCCAACATCTCACTGTCCAGATAACCACTTGCTTGTGGCTATTTGCAGTGTGTCGATTTGCAGTTGTTTAAAGTAACTGAACCTGGTATTTACAACAATAGCATCACCATCTCAGTATGTGGTCTGTGGTCAACCCTTTACAATAAATTGATAAGACACATTATTTCTTTACCAGAGGCTTTAGAGGGATAGACCACACAAAAATGAAAATTCTGTTATCATTTGATGTTGTTCCAAGCCTGTATGACTTTCTTTCTTTTGTGGAACACAGAAGAAGATATTCTGAAGAATGCTGGTAACCAAACGGTTTGGTAAACGAGCAATACCACTGAATTCAATTCAATGGATAAAAACATTTAGAGACTGAAAGAAAGTCGTACAAGTTTGGACCGACATGAAGGTGAGTAAATGAAGACAGTATTTTCATTTTTGGGTGAACCATTCCTTTAATTGTGAACTGTTAAGCCTTTAAACTATATAAAAACATGATTTTAAAATATATTTAAAGATGTAGTTTTTTTTAATTAGTTATCATGCTGACAGTATATCACATCTTTTTGTAAATTATCCAAACAATGTAAATGTGTCAAATAAAACACTGTATTCAATAACCAACAATGATTTAACCTATGCTTCATTATATATAATATTAAAAACAAGATGTGTATTTGTTGATATTGTTATTATTTTCATCTGTCTACCTGAACAGCTCATTGAAGCTTCCGCATCAACTTAGGTAATGTGCATGTGACTTGCTAACTTGTTCATTTCACCAATTCACTGTGTTGCATGTAACATGCATCCTGTATCATGACCCATAATATTATATCTAGATCAACCATACAGAAGCTAGTCGTGTTCATGCTCATTAGTTTTAAGAAAACAATAAGCTTAGTTTATACTATATATTGTTTATAAAAGCATAACATTTTAGTTTAGTCAGGTCAGTTTAGTCTTATTTTATGTTGACAGTTCCTGATATTTCCAACTGAGACAAAAACTGCTGTGAATTTTTAACAAGATGTTGGGCTGTTTTATTGGGATCCTTGGGCTATTTTCCTATAGACTGTTTTGGCAAGGAGACATTGGGAGGGGGGAAAAACCTGTATAACTGAAGTAAACTCACAAAACTGTTAAAGTTGTATAAAATAAACAGTAGAAATTGTATTTCTGTGTAGTTTCTATGTAAATATTGTCAGTATCATAGCATGTTTACCCTGAGATTTTCCCTGCACAACTTTAAACAGCATTCCCCTAACATTTTCAGCATCACTTTTCTCATCGTTGTTTTTAATTCTTGTGTAATTTTGTCATCACATTTAGAATTATCTTTCTATCTCCCCTCATTGGCACAGGCTTCTGGGAAAAGAGTCAGAGGGAACTGGCACAAACTTCATGCTAACACAAATCACTTTCCTGCACTTTATAATGCACTTGGCATTATATGTAGTTTTATTTATTTTATTTATAGGTAGTTACTATTTATTTATTCACTTATTTACTTTTTTTTTGTGTGAAAATAATTATATATATATATATATATATATATATATATATATATATCTTACTATTCCTAAAAATATATATATTTTTATTTTTACCTACAATTATTAGTGTTGATAATTAAACCGATACGGTCTAAAAACAGCATGTATTTAACATTAATAGAAAATTTATACTAATATCAGTAGATAATTTGTGCTTATAATCAGTGCTGGTGTCAATAATAATAATATGCATTAGCAAATCCAATTTCTCTTGATTCTCCAACTAGTTGCAATCAAGAAATTATTACAGCAGTGCATATTGAATATCAAATTTGTGCCATTCATCTTACACTTTTTGTTAGTAAGTCAATTTCATAAATGCAAAACAAAGTGTTTACAGTTTACATTCTTGATTCTTTGGAATCCAAGCTTTTTTGTTGTTGTAGTTGTTACTTTCCTCTCTGTTGCAGACTGCCAAGAATTCATCCAGTTCTCCAGAGTCCACCAGAACCTCCTCCACAGCAGGATGTCCTCAGTCCACGTCAGCACTAGAGTCGATGTCATCCAATAATTTACCACAAACAGAAGAGTCTGGACTTAAGCCGTCAACTCTATCCGTCCCCCAGTCACGTTCAACACAGCAGATCTCTGAGCCACAAGATCAATTCTATAATGTTGGCCCTTCCTTGTCCTTTCCCCTTCCTGCAGTCCTCGTACCCAGAGACAGCTAAGGATGAATTTGAGGATTCCAGTAAACCTGACCAATCCCTTCATCCACAAAAGAATGATTTTCACATTGAGATGTTAGCGCAAGTGCCTTTCGAGTTAGGCCAACCATCACTGGCTGGGCTTCCAGACATGCCACAAATCCAGGAAGATGGTATGAAGAATGTTAAGGAGAAGGAAGGAAGATTTGATATTGGTCTATAGTTGCTCAATATGGTGTTATCAAGATTGCTCTTTTTCAGAAGGGGTTTAACAACTGCAGTTTTCAGGGAGTTTGGAAAAGTCCCAGAAAGAAGTGAGGCGTTTGCCCCTTCTAAGAGATCTGCTTCTAAACAGTTAGCACCCTTTTGAAAAAATATGTGGGAAGTGTGTGAAGATAGCAGGTTGACGATTTAAGGTGCTGTACTATTTCTTCCAAAATTTTGCTATCAATCTCTTCAAAAGCAGACATAGTATCTTCTTTTTGATATTGCAGTCTAATCTGTCTGACCTTTGCATAACTTGGGGATGTGCTAATTGCCTTCCTGATATTATTGATCTTCTCAGAAAAGGAGGAAGCAAACTCATTGCATTTGCTGTCGGAGAGCATTTCACCGGCAATCCGACTTGGGGGGTTTGTCAGTCTCTCAACAGTAGCAAAAAGAGTGCGAGTGTTGTTTAAGTTACTGTTTATAAGGTTTGAGAAGAAGGTCTCTGTCTAGCTTTGCCTAGTTCCACATTGAAAGCACGAAGGCTGTCTTTATAGATGCTATAGTGACTTTCAAGTTTCGTCTTCCGCAACAGTCCTCCCTGAGGATCCAAACCTTGATAACCAAGCTATTTCCATGTGTATTCCAGAGCATCCAGCGAGCAAACCATTTCTGAAACATCACCAACAGCCTTCAATCTTCAACCTTCAACTGTTAAATCTTCAGCAGAAGATGAACCTTCTACTGCTCCATATCAGACATGTAAAGACCCTGAAACCCAGCACACACTGCCAAGACACGGCACTAAACTATCTCAAATATCAAAGGATGAGACTGAGGTTACTCTGGACACGTGTCTGATGGTCTCTCCAACCTTCTTCAGTGCTGTTATTTGCCTGGCTGTTGGGATTCGAGAGCCCAGTTTTTTTCCTGTGTGTGGGATTATTCCTGTTGTCCCTCTGGTTCTAATTTCTATGCCAGTCAGTGTCCCCCCACATACCCACATCTGTTTCTTCTAAAAGGCCTTAAGACTTTTCCTTCTTCCTTTTCCCCCAGTGCCTTGAGGAATTCCAAAGTATATAAAAAAAATTACATGCAAACGGATCTGGTGTTGTACTTGTTTATGTGGTAAACAAGTAAGTAGAGTGCGAGTTAGTGTTTTCAAATGTAGGAGTCGAGCTTCTGCTTGATATATTGTGTATCATTCAGACTTCCAGTATAAAATCTGCAGTGGTTTATTTACAACCAAAAATTATAGTTTGAAAAAGCAATGTGTGTTTTAGCTGAGTGACATCCCTGTGTACCTCATACACGACTGGCCATTGGAAATGTGGCTCAGCTCATTGATTCATACTTACTAAAATGTGTCTATTTTGTGAGTTTCTCTATATGTATACAGTAGCTACTGAAGATTACATTTGGCTCTTTTTCTTATACAAACTGGGAGTCATTTGTCAATGGAATGACAGGATGGTGTGCATATGTGGTTTTATGTGTGATCAGAAATGAGGTGAGACTGGACAAATAGCGCAGGTGATTTCAGAGCAGAATTTTAAGAAAGTTTTAAGTTTAGTTAAATCTGAGGTTTTGCTTATACACTCTTAAAAATAAAGGTGCTTCACGATGCCATAGAATAACCTTTTTGTCTAAATGGTTCCATAAAGAACCTTTAACATCTGAAGAACCTTTCTGTTTCACAAAAGGTTCTTCAGATCATAAAAAGGTAAGAAAGAAATGGTTCTTTAAAGAACCTTTGACTGAATGGTTCTTTGTGGAACCAAAAACGGTTCTTCTATGGCATCGCTTGAAGAACCTTTTGAAGCACCTTTATTTTTAAGAGTGTACCACAATGAGGAGTTAGTCTGTGTAGACATCTATGAACTAAGCAGAGCATTTATCAAGGTATGAAATGTTTTATGACATTTGAGTTTGTATGTTTATTCACTTAATTTCACTGTGAATGTGTGTTTGATGTTATGTGAGACTTCAGTTAACATACATGCAGTCTATAAACTTCAAATAAGTTAACATTTTAATCTTGAAAGAGTATGGCATTTTACACCCCTCCATTTCCTAAAGGGTTAAAAGAAACACTTGAAGTTGCTAACCTTTCTTGTCAGTTAGCAGACAAGTGAATGGCATTTTGCAGTGCTCTTTAAAAGTGTGCCCCAAGCCTCTGATACCCCAAAAAGGTCACTCATTGCACTAAAGTCACGGCATCAGGTTAACGGGTGACTAAACACCATTGTAGACAAAGATGATAGAACTGTTCCTTGAGGAAACTTTGACCCTTGATTCCCTTCCAAAACGTGACACTAAAGATATTGAGTCACTTATTGTATTACTTTGTCTCGCTGAATTAATGTGCAAACAAGGTTGTGAACACATTATGTGCTCAATGAAATATTCACATGTATTTTATCATGACAGTGTCAAAGTAGAAATAAAAGTTTATAACTGATAAAAACATATCGGTTTATTTCACAGCTTTTTTATGTACAGCCCTTCACATAAAGATGATCAAGCTTGCTGTTAATGTCAACAAAAATGTGAAATTATCCAAACTGAAATAAGTTCAACTTTGGCACTGAACAGAGCAATGGAACTCATGATTAACAAGAACATAGTTTGTTGAACATTCATGGGTGTATGATAAACATGAGGTCTGACAAGGCAACTTGATTTTTTTTTTTTTTTTACACAAAACCAATAAAAATAGCAAGTGGTAGTTTATAAATATTTACATATGCACAGATTTGGTTGAACGATAGTTGTATAATTGTGTGAATTGATTTAATTTAAGTAAAATGTTCCTGAGCATTGGTTAATCCAGAATTTATTTACCATCTCGCATTCATCTACAGCACATATTCCAGCTTCACTGTCCAGTTCTGAAAACCACCCGAGCTGTGATTCCCAAAATCTTTGTAGACTGTATGAACCACTATCAACAATAGGCTTACTGTGCTTTTTGGGGAAACAGCCCTGAATAGTAGTCAGATCTGTGAAATTATAACCAAACATAAGCACTTGCACTCATTTATTAATCGGTTAAATCCAGTGCTCAAATACAGTCACTGAAAGACCAGTTTGACAGTATGAATATATCTAGATTTAGACTATGTACACATAAAACACAGAATGCTAAAATTTTGCATTCGTAAAAAGCAACATTTCATGTAGGTCCACTTCCTTCAGTCTAACAAACTTCCCCTTCTGTGCATTAATAGTACAATTTTGCCCCCTGGTGGAAAGTTCAAGTCAAGAAAAAAAATAGAAGGAAGGACATGTAGATTTGTCATATTTTGCACTGGCCTAAAGATATTTGCTAAAAACAGGGCGAGAAAAACTACAAAAGTTTGTTGGAAAAAGTAAAAAGATATTCCTATTCAAACAAATAAAGCATATGAACATTTCAATGTTTAAAAAAAACATTACAATAACTTTCTTTAAGGATTCCATGGTGTCAAAGCTTTTGATATGGATTAAAATATGGGTTTATAACAACGACTGAAAATCTTTTTTTTTTTTTTTTTTTTACTTTACAAACATCATTGCTAATGCACAAATTGAAAAAATTAATGCCACATTTTATACACTATTTAAGCACGGAAAACAACAATACTAAAGAAAAAGTTGTGGTTGATCTTGGGGAAAAAAAAAAAAAAAATTCTTAAATATATATTTAAAATTCAATGAAGTATTTCAAAACACCTCCCAAATCAGTTTCTAAACCGCAGATACTTTCAACATTCCCTGGAACACATGATCTTCTTTCAGTCCCTATTTTGCATCGACTTCCTCTAAAAGAGGTACTTTCGACATGTTGGTACCTCGCATTTGCACTCAACGCGCATGCGCTTCTTAGGGGAGCCTGGGAGTCCCGTCAGACTGAAATTAGAATCCATCTTCGTGCTCTCAGCATCAACTGGATCAACTATGGAAAAAAATGAGTCAAGAAAAAATTAAAATTTTCCTCTTCAAAAAATGAAAAATACTGTATTTATATATACTGTATTTCCCCATTTAAAAGTACATGTAAATTTAGCGAAAGACACACAATATAAATAAAACAAGAAATGTAAAAACAGTAATATTGTATAACATTATTACAATTTAAACTTCTATTTTAACACATTTTAAAATGTAATTTATTTCTTAGATGGCAAAGCTGAATTTCAACAGTCACTGCTCCAGTCTTCAGTGTCACATGATCCTGCAGAAATCATTCTAATATGCTGATTTGGTGCTTAAGTAACAGAAGAATATGAATAGAAAGTTCAAAAGAACAGGAGTTCTTTAAAATAGAAATCTTTTGTTACATCACAAACAGGGTTCCCACTCTTTCATATACACCAGATTCAAGGACTTTTTAAAGCACCATTTTTTTTACATCAAGCACCTATCAAATTCACACCCCAGCATACAGGTGCATCTCAATAAATTAGAATGTCCTGGAAAAGTTCATTTATTTCAGTAATTCAACTCAAATTGTGAAACGTATGTATTAAATAAATTCAATGCACACAGACTGAAGTAGTTTAAGTCTTTGGTTCTTTTAATTGTGATGATTTTGGCTCACATTTAACAAAAACCCACCAATTCACTATCTCAACAAATTAGAATACTTCATAAGACCAATAAAAAATTTTTTTTTAGTGAATTGTTGGCCTTCTGGAAAGTATGTTAATTTACTGTACATGTACTCAATACTTGGTAGGGGCTCCTTTTGCTTTAATTACTGCCTCAATTCGGCGTGGCATGGAGGTGATCAGTTTGTGGCACTGCTGAGGTGGTATGGAAGCCCAGGTTTCTTTGACAGTGGCCTTCAGCTCATCTGCAGTTTTTGGTCTCTTGTTTCTCATTTTCCTCTTGACAATACCCCATAGATTCTCTATAGGGTTCAGGTCTGGTGAGTTTGCTGGCCAGTCAAGCACACCAACACCATGGTCATTTAACCAACTTTTGATGCTTTTGGCAGTGTGGGCAGGTGCCAAATCCTGCTGGAAAATGAAATCAGCATCTTCAAAAAGCTGGTCAGCAGAAGGAAGCTTGAATTACTGAAATAAAAACTTTTCCACGACATTCTAATTTATTGAGATGCACCTGTATGTACCGTCATGAAAGACCTTTTACAGAACTTAACATTTCACTTACACTTAACATTTACATAAAAAATGTCAGAGTAATAATGAGGTTTTGAATGTGTAGGTTTCATCAATTTAGACCGTTTTGAGTCTTGTTCAAAGGAATTTAATGAAATCCATTGAAGTCAATACTGGTAATATTCAAATATAATTTCTCAAATATTGATAAAAATATATTTTCTTGCATCAAACTGGTTTTTGCTGTAGTTCTTGTACAAGATTTAAATTTGAAAGAATGTCTAAATTTTTAAATTAATAAAAAGTGGTTAAATGTTGTAATAACACGGTAAAACCTGTTAACGTTAAAAATGTGTACATTCACTAAATAGACTGAATGAAATTACTCATTAATAAATAAACTCAAGTCAAAACTATTTTGTAAATCACTTTTTATTGAAAATCTCTTTTCATCTTTGACCTAGAGGAATGCAGCTGCTCAAAACGTCAATATTTTTTTTTACAGTATTTCATGAACGTTTTAAACCTTGTACATGCGCAAATCTGCAAAAAATAAAAATAAAATAAACATAAAATAGGACTTTCTATTTACTTTTAAACTGTAAACGCTTTTAACTAAGCTGTTTTTCCAATTTTTCAACTTCTACTTTTTTCTCCTTAGCTCCATGTCTCAGAACTGATTCAACAAGAGCCTGCATGTCACTCTCCATGCAGTCAACATCTTGCTAAATTGTACATCTGTTGGAACTGAGCCAAGAATCATAAAATTTTCACTTTCCTGGCATTGGGCCTGTTAATTAACACTGCTTCTCCATAGGTTCATGAAGGGCTGCATTGGGATTGGGATCCTGTGGGATGCAAATCTTTTTTTACGGCGGTTTTACCTTTACTGCGGGCGGGAATGGGCGTTCAAAAAAAATTTTGCGCAGGTCCCGCAGTCTGGCCCATATAAGAATGATGGAGATGCATGTGTTTACGCTGTGTTTGGTTGTACACAGATTACATTACTTGCCCAGCGCCCCTACTGTCGTTTTGCTTTTTTTTAATAGAAATTGAAAATTTAGTTTAGCTGGAAAACGTACACTACACTAAACTGAAAGTGTCTGCGCTGCACCAGAGCTGCCAGGTCTGCGTGACAAAACGAAACCATGCCAGTCGAAAGCAGCGCAATGACCATATCCCAAATATCAAAACTCAAAATATGTCATTTCCATACCTAAAATACATAGTGTCATTGTTATGTACACTGATTAAAAAAAAAACGGCTCAGAGGCTTCCTACCAGTGGCCCTCCATCACAAAATTTTTCCCACCGTGTCCGATACTAAAATCAGTGCGACACACTTTGCAAAAAGCGTGGGAATTGTCGATGCTGCTTCGCAATGATCTGTCTAGCTGTTGTTGAATTTGCAGCTATATTTTGTTTAGTTTTTTTTCGCCGTAGCACCACCTGAGCTATCTAATGCCATTTCTACCAGCGATGCTTCATTCAGCTTCCCCAGTCTATATGCACAGATATCAACAGCGCAACTGAGTTGTAGGTTGCCAGGTTGAGGTCACAAATGGGTTCAGAATTGTATGATCTGTCTATTGTGTGAGTAGGAAGCGTTTCATACAATATCTGGCAACTGGACAACCTTGGAATTGATGGAATCAAGTATTGATGTGATTATTCATATATCGAGGTAGGGCCATACAAATTACGGGAGTTTCCTGGGAGAAATAACAAAACAGGACGGGGGCGGGAGATGGGTGTGAAATACGAGAGACTCCCGGGAAAAACGGGAGTGTCGACAGGTATGCCCTGCATCCATACACAAGCTGCAGGAGTCAGATTTGACTGATCACGAGTCACGAGAGATGACTGACAATGCTGGAGGATTTGCTGCTCGACAGATCCTGAGCTCACTGACAAATATCTGATCTTGTAAGATGTGCTCCCTTTACACAGAGAGCGATTGATCGCGAAATCGAAAGTGAACAGCGAGCGTTCATTCAAATGCGATTTCAATACCCCGCATATTAATAGCGGCTCCCTGATGTGCGAAAATTATATAAAATATTAGAATGTTTACGGGAGCGGGCAGTAATGGTCAGAAATTCAGTGGGAGCAGGCTTAAGAAAACAGTCCCGTGCAGGGCTCTAGGCTGCACATCAACACACATGCTAGGTTTTTTTTTTTCGCACTACCCCATCTCCACCCCAATCACTAGAGCTGTTTTCGTCTTTGATAGCACATATAGGACCATTTTTTAAATAGCATAAACCATAAAATTTATTTCAAGCACTTTCAAGGACGCATGTTTGTTTTCAAGTACTTTCCAGACCTTGAATCCTTGTCTGCAATTCAAGTACTTTCAAGAAGTGTGGGAACCCTGTACAAACTGTCTTTTCTGTCACTTTTGATCAATTTAATGCATATGAATGGTAGTATATGAATCAATTGATCTAAATAATTAAATGGTAAAAGAAGTGTCACCAAGTTAATGAAAATATTAGAAATAACTAGACACTCTTTTTCTATACAGTCCCACACTTACTTTTCATTTTGTAGTCAAATGTGAGCTCCTCTCCTGCCTTTATCCCACGTGTGGCAAAGAACGCTATCCGCGGCAGCCGCTCATCCAGGTTATCAATAAACACATTATATACCTGGAGGTTGGGGTCACACTAAGGAGACAAAAGAAAACATTTGTGATATTCAATTTACTGCCCTCAGATAAAAAGCTACGGTTTAACTGCTATCAAGTCAGTTGTTTACAAGACAATGCAAGCTCAAGTCCAATCCACTCACACTGTGATTGACAAAGTGAGAGATGTTTCCATAGTGAGCAGCATCCACGGTGTACTCGTCGTCAACATAATCCAGGTCAAAAAGATAGGTGGCGCCTTCTTTATCGTATATGTGACCTCTGCAATCTGCTTCTTCTGTTGTAATGATCTAAAGCAAAAACAGATAAAAAGAGGGTTTAACAATCATGAAGCCAGACTCACTTCTGGGAAAGACAAAGAAAGCTCATCAGCCGTCACAAGGAAACTAAAACGTTGATTGATAATGCCATTATCTACAAGTGAAGCAAAACATTTCTATGATAACACAAAAACCTTAGACTGACAGAATGGCAATATTCAACTGAAGGTGAAAAAAACTACTTGTCTAAGCCAAAGTGACTGAGTGCCACCAATACATATTACCAAAAAAAAAAAAAACTTAATCCGTGCAGGAAGTAAATATATAGCACAAGCCCTCCTGTGCTTCTCACCTCCCCGACGTACTCCATAACGAAAGTGTTCTTCCGAATGCGCTCCATGGTCTTTACCCCCCATCCCCTTCCATTGTCTGTCTTAAAAATGCAGAGGGAATACTGAATTCCCCTCTGCACCACTCTGTTGGGGCAGTCGATCCCGCAATGGCACCGCTTGTTGCATTCGTAAATGGGCAACCCAGGCCGGATGCGGACCTGGCCTAACTCATTGTAAGCAAACTTGTGCTGAGACGCTCCGGCACAGCATCCCTCCACAGGGTTGCCAAGGCAGTCTGTACATTCGCAGCCCACGGATACCTCATTCAGCATGATCCCATCACCGACTTTATAGTCATTTATGTAGGTGAAGTTCTTAGGTGGGCCTTCCAGGTCGACCTGGTTCCGTACGTAGATGTGGCCCTTGTGGGTGCCCAAGCCGTTGAGGTGCGTCTCCCACTGTTTAAGGGTCTGTCGGAGTTTCGCCCGCTGGATGAGCTGTGACACAGTGGCAGGGTCTAGGCGACGAGGGGCAGCACGTTTCTTCTGTCTCTGCATCTCTGCATTCAGGTCCTCCCAGAACTGGTTGAGAAGATCTATGCACTTCAGGTTCCTCCGTGGTTCCCATGTGTTGCTGGATTCTGGGTAGCCCTTCCATTTCACCAAGTATAACTCCTATGAAGGGGGTAACAGGGATGGTAGCAGTGTTAATTTGATTGACGAATAATTTTCGTCAATTACATTTTTCCACCGACGACAACGAGATGATAACGAACTAAAACTCTTTTTGAATGACAAAAACTATGACGTAAATCTATTGACATTTTCGTAATTATTGTAATTAAATATTAATTTAGTTATCACAAAATCTTGTTCCATTTTGTTGTAGATCATTAATCCGTTATGCTGCCTCAGAAGCCTGTCCGAAATCAATTTCATGAGGTGTCTACGTGCAAAAACGCTGCCTGCAAAGTCATTGCCTCATATGGCAGCGAGGCAAGTCAGCTGCCTAAGATTTCGGATGCAGCCACGATGTCCAACTGTCCATTTTGATGAGTATTCACGTAAATAGTTAATTACGTCTGAAGTAAATGTAAACAGCATGGAGAACGTGTACATTGCATCCGGTTTTAAAGGGATAGCAGCCTAATTTAGTTTCTATTGTCCGAGTCATTGGTGTTAATCAAGCAACAACAGAAAAACAGAAAATCACACACTGCTCTTCACTGAAAAACTTTAGCAGACCTAAAAATGATTCTAAATTTATTTATAGAAATAAATATGTCTGCTTGAAAGAATGAAGAATATGATGAACAAGTTGCTATAAAGAATGCATAATTAGCCTAAATAACCATTGGTATTTAACCACAGGAAGCTGAACTCCCTCCCGACCTTGCCCCCCCTCCCCTCTTTTGCCCCACGCACCTCTGAACTCTGACCCTCTGATGGACTCTCCCACTCCCCCCCTCCCAAATACACACACACTGTCACTTTAATCAGTCGAAATAAGCTCTTTTGCACTACAAATCATTGTTTTTTGCACTACAATCACTATATCTGCACTGTTTTACTTTTACTGGTTTGCACTCTATCTGCCATATGCCTTGTGCTTTATATATATATATAGATATATTTTTACATTTTACCTTATTTGTATATTTGTATAGTTGTATTTTGTATTTAATCTGTACCTATCTGTATTTATGTTATCTGTATGCACCAAGGGTCTGAGAGTAACGCAATTTCAATTCTCTGTGTGTATGTGCTGTACATGTGGAAGAATTGACAATAAAGCAGACTTGACTTGACTATTTCATTAAAAAGAAGACCATGTTCTTGTTCTTTATGAGAAGTGGTTTTATTTAATTTTAACATGAAGGCATGTTGTGTGTCACCGCAGTTAAATCGGTGTCTATCATGATAAAACCTTAATATCAAACCTATATAATGAGTTTGGAAATTTTAGAGAAATGCTTAATAAATGCACTGTAACTAAACCCATTAGATTTTAGCAGACAAAATTTACTGTAGATTTATTCAACAGATATTTAGTCGACTAAAACTAAAAACAATTCAGATGACAAATATGACTAAAACTAAATCAAAATTTGCTGTCAAAATTAACACTGGATGGTAGTGAGCTTAAACACATTTACACCTGCGGCCAGTGGCATAGACACAGCCACTATGTTAAGACTGTCTTAAGAGCTAGTCTGACCAAGTAACGGTTCGTCAAAGGGTCAATCAGTCTAATTTTTTGGGTTCAAATTAGATCAATCTATTTTTTAAGTAAATTTTTATGTATATTTCTCCTGATTCAGACAAGATTACTTTTTCGCTGAAGTAAGCAATATTTTGGATAGAGGACTAGAATTTTAGTAAAAAAAAAAAAAAAAGTGTCTTGATGAATTTGTTAATTGCAAACACACAACTTTCCCCTCCACAAGGCGTTAACTGATGGACTGGAGTCTTGTTGTGGATTATTGTGGTGTTTTTATCAGCTGTTTAAACTCTCATTCTGACGGCACCCATTCACTGCAGAGAATCCATTGGTGAGCAAGTGACAATGCTACATTCCTCCACATCTGAGGGTGAGTGAATTGTAAATTGTCAGCAAATTTTAATTTTTGGATAAAAGATTCCTTTTGAAGAAAACAACTAGTTGAAAACTAACTTGTAAGACTAGTCTAAGCAGATTACGCAACTGGCCACCTGGATTCATTTTTGCTTTGATAAAACTCATCTTAACCATCATGTAGTAGAATTTACTTTGACATGAGTACATTTATGAGCCAGACTTTTAAGCCCACCTGTATTGTTTGTCTCTTCCCATCGGTGATAACTTTCTTTTTGTAGTCACAGAGATATTCCACCTCATAATCACACAGGTTGTGCTTGTTGATGCCCAGCTCATCACACTTCACCCCCTGCTCTCGACAGATCACCTCCAGCTGGCCTTCAGTAGCGATGCATGCTACCCTACAAACCTGAGCTACAAAATACAATTAGGTGTTCATTGCAGGAAAAACACAGAGATAAAATATGGGATGACAGACATGTGTGCAACTTTAGATGAAGAACTACACAGCACTTGAGCAAATAGTTGATGTCTTCATGCCTGTAAACCCGAGGTTTGCAGAGAATTTGAGCGCAATTATTCTTCTTAAGCTTTTTAACTCGGGGAATAAAGCTAATAACTCAGCTTTTCCATCAGGACTAAATTACATTTTAAAATATACTAAAACACTTATTTTAAATTGTATTAATATTTCACAGTATTACTGGTTTTGCTGTATTTTTGATCAAATAAATGCAGCCTTGGTGAGCAAAATAAATTCCAAAAACAAAAATAAAAAACAATTACAGAACTCAAACTTTATTACATTCAAGATTATTTTAAATTTGCATCGTCTCTATCTAGGAATTCACCACTGTCTGCTTATTCTAACTAGCTGTATGGTTTCATTTCTGTTAAAAGCTGTTTTGGAATTATATTTGCTATGGAAAGTGCAATTCAAATAACTGTAAATTAAATCGACAATCCTATACTCTAATATAGGCTAAAAATATATGTTGCCAACTTGCTAATATTTTCCAGATAATATTTTTTTAATGACAAGATTACAATGGCAAACAAAAGCCAATCATTTAATTTAGGAAATGAACAATTAGTTGATGTTATTTTATCAAACTATTTTCTGATCAAAGTATAAATGAAAATATATATAACTGCTTTTATATTATAGAAAAGGGCTCTCTGACAAGGAAATTATCATAGTTGGGGGTATTTGGCAATAAAAACGACGCAATAACACACACAAAATCATAAACATATTGTACAGATAACTTGATCATTTTGACAGTGTGAGATAAAAACAAAAACTCACATGCATCATCATCACTAACCTATGGGCCATTTAATAAACTGCCTGAAGACTAATCGTCATAAGCAAAATGAACAAGAGATTCAGTGAACCTAACTTATACGAAGTATTTAAACAACGACGTACGTATTAGATTAACACGGTGCGGGAGAATTTGCTTTTCGATAAAGTGTCCAGTTATCAAGCATGTTGAGTAAATCATATTCCTCAAGAGGACGTAAAAGTTAGCTAAACACTGACGATTACGCTAACTATTGAGCATGCACATTTTTGCACCTTACGCTACGTTGTACAATTTTACAAAGAAGAAGATGCAAGAGAAACCGATTAGTTACGGCATTCACAAATGAGCTTGTTGAATGTGTTGCATGAGCGCGCGGCAGCCTTAACATCGACCTAATGTGAATTTGTATCAACAACTTGCAGCAAAGATTCTTCCAAAACGGAGAGTTTGTTTCCGGGGGTTCTTTGAAAAGGTACCACGTAACTAACAACTCGTGTAACAGTTAAACCTTTGTGTAAACCTTTGTTTCTGAACGTTTAACACGATATATTCTTACCTTTCAAATCTTCCGCCATCTTCCGACCGCCGCCAAAAATTATAGGATGGAAGGGCCGCTCGATGATTGGACGCAGCGCAGTCTGAGTGACGGTTTGGGCAACCAATAGAAAAATAAAACTCGACGGACCGTTTATGGGAAGTTTGGACCAAGTGGGGTTCGTGTATGAAATCAGATTCATGTCTTTATACGTGGACTTAACATATGGTACATGCAAGTTTGAGCTGTCTCAGTTATTTTAGCTTCTCGTTTGCTCATTTATATCCTTTGTGATGGTTTACAAAATCTGAAGAGACCTTTTATGTAGTCGGAACTTATGCTATTATTTTTTATGTTACAATTTTTATAATACGATTCGTGGGGCATTACAGTTTATAAATTGTGTTGTTCTATGGAACAAATAAATAACGCTATTTCACATCACATCATGTTCTTTATGTGAAGTATTTTAATTTGCTTTTCACTGTTTGTGAAGGCGGGGCGTAGAGTTCACCCATCATCACGTGACACACAAAAAATACTCCTTGAATTTCCGGAGAAAGTCTGTTTGATTACTAGAGCGTTTAAACCATCACCAGTATCTGCATTACAAGTTGAGACAGGAGAGATGCCTTTACGTATTAGGAGGATCAAGTTCATGCTGGCGTATTGGATAGATCTACAAGGGTATAGCGGAGTACATCCCACAAAGGCCATCTTACAAGATTGTTCAGAACATAGTAAAAGTAATTATTACAGTTTCGGATGGATAGGAAATGCAAAAGCACAAAACGCAAGCCTCAGCCAGCTCCAAGTAAGCCCCATGTGGCACTATCAACTGTACCACCTTGGAAATTCATAAAGCCATCTGTAGATATAAGCCTTCAACAACTGTTAAAAGAAAAATCTAAAATAATGCCACAGAGGATAATAGTTCAAAATTACATGGACCTTTATCAAGACAAACTATTCATATTTACATGGATCAAAGCAGCCAGAGACAGGCCGTACTGGGGCTGCTTTTTCCATTTCGCATTATGAAATAGCAGTTAAAAAAAGAACAGCAGATCATTTATTCTTAGTAAGTCTATCTCTCAAACACAAATACACAACAGAGAGGGGAAAAGGCCTAAACTGTGGAACTGAGACCGGTGTCTTGTCAGCTTCATATAACGTTAACTGCAACAAATAACTGCTGCGTAAGCCACTGAATACACAAAATGATTATGAGCATATTATTTAGGCCCTTCACGAATAACCCTAACCCTAACCCTAACCCTAACAGTAAAGATTTTAGCAGTTTTATTGGCATTACAGTATCTGGAAGGAAATAAACAACCATATAATCATAGCTTCTAGCAGCTTATCTGCTCTATCTAGTATTCAATCTGGGAAAACATCATGTAGAAAAGATATCATATACCAGATATTCAACTTACTTTTAATACTGTATGATAAAGGGCTGGGTGTTTCCTTCCTTTGGATTCCTGCTCATGTAGGAGTTGGAAGGAAATTAGATTGTAGATATTCTGGACAAGAGCAGCAATAAAGCATGAAACAGTTGATATACAAATACCGTTATGTAGAACAGAAATCAAAACCATTATTAAGGGACATACAAGCAAAATATGGCAAGAATACTGGGACATAACTGACATTGGACGACATCTGTATAACATACAAAAACAAGTAGGCTTAAATAGTATTAGGCAGAGCAGGAATCCAAAGGAAGGAAAGATAATTACACGTCTTAGATTTTACATGACAGAGAATAGGAAAACACCCCACTGGTCTTTGCAACCACTGCAACACACAAGAGACAGTAAAACATATTTTATTAGATTGTAAAAGGTATGAAGAAGAAAGAAGGGAGTTAGAAATCAAAACATGACCGTGGGAAATCTGCTAGGAAAAACAATGTCTAGGGAAATACATAGTCTCCTAATTAATTATTTGAAAAATACTGGGATAAGTGAAAGAATTTGATGGAGATATATAGGGGGGAAGGAGAATGTGTGTATGTGTGTGTATATATACAGTGGGTACGGAAAGTATTCAGACCCCCTTAAATTTTTCACTCTTTGTTATATTGCAGCCATTTGCTAAAATCATTTAAGTTCATTTTTTTTCCTCATTAATGTACACACAGCACCCCATATTGACAGAAAAACACAGAATTGTTGACATTTTTGCAGTGCCCTCTGTCACAAACATGAAGACACATTTTCTATAGAATGCATATATACATAACAAAAAAGTAAGTTTAAAAAAAAAATTTAGTTAAATGGTCGTTCATTCGACAACTTGTAAACTTGCTATTTTATTTTACCAGTCTTCACTGTCACATGATCCTTCAGAAATCATAACATTCTGATTTGCTGCTCAAGAAACATTTCTTATTATTGTCTTATATTACCGAAAGGGTAGAATTGTGACAAGAGTTAGACAGAGTCATATAATTTTTTTTTATCACTTTTGTAGATACTGTGCTTGAGTTCATAAATATTCTTTCTTGGGTTTAGGTATTAATTGTGTCCTTTGTCTCCTTCTACAGGATGTGAGGCCGCGTGTGGATGGTTTGCACGGTCGTGGAAACACTGTGCTGGAGAGGGTAGAGGGAGCTCAGCAGCGCTGGAAGAAACAGGTCCAGGAGCAGCGCAAGACTGTGTTTGACCGCCACAAGCTGCTCAGCTAAGCCCTCAGACAGACTCTAGCTGTGAAAAAAGGCTAATGGGAACCACTGACTGAGACAACTTGCATGGTGGTCTTATAGTTTCAGCTTTTATGACAATATGTTTTATCAGTGGGCCTGCATTATCATTAGTATTATAATCTTACCAAAACTGACTTGATTCTAGCTTTCAAACTGAAGCTGTGACCACATAAAGCAACTTGTATAGTTTGCTTGCTGTTAACATAAATTAAGAGAATCAGCCAGCTCCAGTTGGTCTCACACCTACATTTTTCACCCAATAACTTGAGTATATCGGTGCTGTCACTACTTTGCTTTGAAATAGCATTGCAAAGGATGGGATTACATGGAAAGCAGTGTAATCTGGGAGTATTGATGTGGACCTCTATATAATATAGATGCGCTTATGAATGTGTAGAGTGTCATTGCACTGTTGTAGTTTCATTTTGAATTACCAAGAAAATGTATTGAATGATTTCCATTCATGTAGGTATGTATTTATTTATTTATTGCTTGTTTGTCTGTTTGCCAGTTGATAATGCCATTTAGGATGGCACTTGTCACAAGCACATGTCTTAAATGTCATATTATAATGAAATATTTAAAAATGTGTATATTCACAATAGTGAAGGGGCTTTACGTGATCAGCACTGTTAAATAGTGTATCATAAGCTTCCTCTAATGTGATTTACACTTTTGTTGGATTTTCTGATTTACAGACATCCCAAAATATTTATTTTGCACCTCAAAATGTGAAGGAATTTGCTTTATTATATTTGCTGCTATAATGATTTTTCCAGTATGTATCCAAACAACTTGCAGCTGTTTTACAGCTGAAATATTTTGCTTATGTGAAAATGCACTGATATGTTAAATATATAAAGAATGTTGTCAGCTTTCTTTGTAACATTTTCTTTTTTCTAGGTAAAATTCACTGAGTAACACTCAAAGTTTGACACTAAAATACAATGGTTATGTTATATATTTAGTTAGAAACTGCCTAAACTGGATCCTGTAAAAATTCCCATCTGCTGTTTTGTACAGTAAATCACCAAGGGGAAAAGGCAGGCATATTTTAGCACCACTTATGTATCCTATTCTTCATATTTTAATATTTTCAATGTCTTATTTCATTTGTGGTGTTATATAAGCAGCTGAATTTCTCTTACAGAACCTTAGTCATTTTCTTTCTTCATCTGCTGCATAAGGCTTCCTATCCCCTCCTCCACCTGCCTCCACACCCCCAAGAATGGACACTGACTGCCCGTCTATATATATCCCTCAGAATGGGCCATCTGCGCCTAAATGCTCCCTGCCCCTCCAATGCCTCCTTGTCTGGTGTAGGTTTGCAGCAGGGGCCAGGGCCAAGAAGGTACACTGTGCCTTCTCAGAGAAGGCGAGATGGTGGATGAAGCTTAGGACCATACTAAAGATCTGACCTGAACTTAAGAAGACCAAGGATTTGCTAAACTAGGAATCATTTCAGGTTTTGGCTCTTTTTTTGTGGGAATTGAGAAGATTTCACATTTAGGAGATCCAAAATGGAGTCAGGAGGTGGCGGCGGCGGTGGTGGTGGGGTGGCAGCTTTGGCCTCGTTCATCATGAATGAAGAAGAGCTCAAGAGAAAGCAAAGGGAGAAACTCAAGAAACTGCAGGCCACAGGAGGAAACCCTCGACCTCCACGTTCCTTGTTCTTCTTCACGCTCAAAAACCCTTTCCGGAAGACCTGCATCAACATTGTGGAATGGAAGTATCCTTCAAACTTACATCCATTTTGTTTCCATAGTTTTAGACTGTGGTTTGATGTTTGTTTAGTTTTGACTCATAATTGAGATGGGCATGATTTAAAAAGGCATCCATCCCCCAGAGAGCTGGTTTAGCATGCATGCCAGAAAAAGCACGCGACCATAACTCGGATCTGTTTTACTCCGCATCTTATGTTCAACAAAACCAGACTGAGATATTTGCTCCATCTGTGAGATGGAGAAAATAAAAACAGACACAGTTGTTTTTCATAATCCCCAGGTTTAGTGTGTCTTAAGGTGTGGAAATCTCTCTCAGTTGTGAACTGAAGCTGTTAAGCTTTTGTTATGCGTCAGACTCACCACGGTCATTTGGAAGCAGTTGGATAAGGTCTTTACACTGAAGATGATAAGGATGAACCCCAGCCTATTTACAGTCAGCAAATATACTAATAATAAGACTTCAAGCTAATGTTAATTGACTCAATTTACTTACACAACTTCTTAACTTGTGCTTTGAGACCACCCTTGAGACAAAACTGACATATACAGCAAACATTTGCTTTATGAAGTGAAACTTTCAGTTCCCGATTAGTTCATTCAGTAATTGGAATACAAATGTAAATCTGAATTGGAGATTGTCATGTAAAAGTGTTTGGCTTTTGTACAGAGGTGAATAGGAAATGTAATTTTGGAGCTCTTTTTTGCATAGATGTATTTATACAGTTTAATGATATTCTGTCTGTGTACAGCTGTTGTGTGGCCCCTAGTGGCAGAAATTCACTAATAATTACAGTTAGTTGGAGACTGCCAGTCATGTAGTTTAAACTGAAACAGCAATAATTGATGATTATAATATTTCTTACTGGACATGAAATCCTATATTTATTATATATTATATATTCTATCCTAGTAAATGTTTACACTGAGGTAAAACCATCTTTACTAGATGCCTTGTGTGTCATTGATTCTAATTTAGTTACTGACCAGATAACTTCCCAAAATCTCTCTTGTTTCTTTAGTCACCAAAGCCACTTTTACTTGTATTTGGCACTGGGCGACTTAATTTTTGTTTAAATCTGATTTATGCAAATCATTTTCCAATGGTTGTTTCTGCCATGTCTACCCATTGTTTTCCTGAGCAGACTCCCGCAGACCCTTTGAAATCATTATCCTGCTAACTATCTTCGCTAACTGTGTAGCTCTGGCTGTGTTTCTTCCCATGCCTGAAGAGGACATCAACAACACCAACTTAACATTGGTGAGATGTTCTTAAACTACACTTACCATTGGAGAGCATACATGTTAAAGGAATAATCGCTAATTACAGGTCATTTGCAGTAATACATCAACTAATTTTGAAAACAAAAGCTACTGCAGGTAGCTACAAAAACATTATGGTACTGCAATTGCAAGGATGAACTGGATTAAAGGGATAGTTATGTTTTGTAGACACACCTCATGGTGTGTTGCCAGAGAATCTGAGATACTTAAACATGTCCAAGATAAAGTGTTCAGATTGTTGCCTACTCAGGTTTTTGGCCCTTGGGTTGTGAGAGAGATGTATTTGTTTTGAAACTGATATGTGTGCGCTAACATTTTCGCCCAGTTGGCATTTGCACAGGTCAAATTTGTGATCTGCATAAATAAGCTCTTATGAGTTTAAAGTTAAATAGAATTATGGGTTTATATACAATGAATGCAATTTAGATCATGTTTTACAAACTAAAAATATACCATGCAGCAGATGCTGTTTTGTGTCATGGGTTTTATATTTAGTCTTTGATTTGAGATGTGCATGTCCAAAGCTGCAAGTGTGGTGTTTATAAATACACTCAAATCTCAGAAGGGGATTTTCATGACGCATCTAATGAGAAATGAATATAGATTCTATTGACGTGACTGTTCTGTCCCACACTGAACTTTGCCTTTCTGCTCTTTTTATATGTGTAACCTTTTTGTGTTTCAGCTATATAAACACTTATATAATGATAAATCCTCTTATTTCATGACTCAAGCGTTGACGGTATGTAGGTCACACACTCTTTCCACTAGCATGTGCAGTCATATTCTCCTCTCTCAGAACATAGAGTGTTATTACATTTCAGAGGGCACAAATCTGAGACCCACTCACTTATTTACTCCCCTGGGTTTAGTGACTTACGCCGGTGGGCCATCCATTCCTCAGATACTAAGTCATGAAACCGGAGCTTAGAGTGGGTCTCAGTAGACATGGTCAGAATGAGGTTGATATGGCCTGTTAGTGTAGAATGAGAGGCTGTGTGCTGTGTAAACATACTGATTAGATCCTCACTGCCCATTGAGGACAGTCGTTTGGTTTGGCAAAATGTTAAGGTTCAGGTTTCAGTGGCACCTTGCGCATGTTTTTTTAGAACAAATGATCCATGCGATACAGTTGACAGTATGTCGAAACTGCTAAAAAGATATTAAGTAATTTTAGGATGTGGAAACTACAAAAAATGAAGAACAAGAAAGTTGAAGAAAATGTCTTGTAGGTTATAAATTCTTAATGTTAAAATACTTTCTCCCAACCCAGCTTAATATGCAGATATGGGTCTCTGAATTCAAATAAATAAAGAACAAAATAAATGTTTTTTAACTCTGAATATGTATCTTGCAGTTCTCAGAATTGTGAGGGGGGGGGGGGGGCCAGAATCATCACTGTATCATGTTTTACACCCCATTAATCCCTCCTATAACATTGTTTGTTTCCTTGCAGGAGAGTCTGGAGTACATCTTCCTGGTCATTTTCACTCTTGAGTGCTTCCTAAAGATAGTAGCGTATGGGCTCCTGTTCCACGAGGGAGCCTATTTACGAAATTGTTGGAACATATTAGACTTTGTCATTGTGTTCATGGGGTAAGATGACATTTAAAATGTCCAGAAGTCATAAACAAAACACCCTGAAATGATTCCTAAAACTGTCCTGAACTCAATTCAACCATAGATTTTTTTTCTGTAGAGTTTGTGCAGTATTAATAATACAATAAATGCTGGCATTTTTTAAATGAATTGTTTCACATTTCTTAAATAATAGTTCTTTTAAACTGCCTCCTCAGGCTCTTCACACTTGGTGTGGACACCATCAACACAATAGCAGGAGTTCCCAAAGAGAAAGGAGGAGGGTTTGATATGAAGGCTCTTAGAGCATTTCGAGTCTTGCGACCGCTGCGGCTCGTATCGGGAGTTCCCAGTAAGACTTTTAAGCACCACAATTAGGGCAACATAGGACTTTAAAGCTAGGTCCTTAATATACCTTCATATATAATTATTATAAGTATACTCCTATAATATTTCTAACAAACTGAGGCAGTGTTGAGTGAAAACAGATTAAATAGGTGCTTACAGAAATGTATATGTGACCCTGGACCACAAAACCAGTTATAAGGGTCAATTCAAAATTTAAGATTTATACATCAATATAAATAAGCTTTCCATTGATGTATGGTTTGTTAGGATATGACAATATTTGGCCGAGATACAACTATTTGAAAATCTGGAATCTGAGGGTGCAAAAATATCAAAATATTGAGAAAATTGGTTTTAAAGTTGTCCAAATGAAGTTCTTAGCAATGCATATTACTAATGAAAATGAAGTTTTAATATATTTACAGTAGGAAATTTACAAAATATCTTCATGGAACATGATCTTTACTTAATATCCTAATGATTTTTGGTATAATTTTTTTTTATAATTTTGACCCATACAATGTATTTTTGGCTATTGCTACAAATATACCCCAGCGACTTAAGACTGGTTTTGTGGTCCAGGGTCACATATATGTACACGCTTTGTTAACTGTCTTGTAAGATTACAATATAATCCTGTCTTTGTCAAATGTTAAAAAATGCTGGTTTGTTAAAAGTATATTTGTTGTCGTCCAGGCCTCCAGGTGGTAATGAGCTCTATTCTGAAGTCCATGTTGCCCCTCTTCCACATTGCATTGCTGGTCTTCTTCATGGTCACCATTTATGCCATTATGGGTTTGGAGCTGTTCAAGTGTAAAATGCACAAGACATGTTACTACCAGGGCACTAGTGAGTCTACTAGTGAGACATCAAACATATAAAGTGAATCTCATAACTGAAAACAAGTTTTAGATATGTAAAATAAATTAATCAGTAATCAAGATCAATGTTTTCAACCTCTGTTTCAGATATCATTGCCATCAGGGAGAATGAGAAGCCATCGCCCTGTGCTCAGGCTGGACACGGGCGCCGCTGCACCATCAATGGCACTGAATGTCGGGCAGGTTGGCCTGGTCCCAATTTTGGCATCACCCATTTTGACAACTTTGGCTTTGCCATGCTCACAGTCTTTCAGAGTATCACAATGGAGAGCTGGACTGATGTGCTCTACTGGGTAATTACTTATGGGCATGACAATCCCCCTATTTACTATCTTATGGAGAGGCCAGAAGACAAATGTTTGTTTATATTATCAGGCAATAATTAAACTTCTCTATGCTAAAGTTAAATCATTACTGATAGGCTACTATAAATGTATCCATCAGTATAGACTATATATAATACAATTAAATGGTAACACTTTACAATAAGGTTCATTAGTTAACTACATTAGTTAACATGAACTAATAATGAACTGCACTTATACAGCGTTTATTAATCTTTGTTAATGTTAATTTCAACATTTACTAACACATTATTAAAATCTTGTTAACATTAGTTAATGCACTGTGAACTAACAATGAACATCTGTATTTGTATTAACTAACGTTAGTGAAGATTAGTAAATACAGTAACAAATGTATTGCTCATGGTTAGTTCATGTTAGTTTATACATTAACTAATGTTTAACTAATGAACCTTATTGTAAAGTGTTACAAATTAAATTATGCTGATATTCAGACCAACAGGATAACAAGGCTGATATTAGTTTTACACAACAGTTCAATGACAATAGACAACCATATATGACCTCGCATATTATGCAGCATCTCGCACATGACATAGTGTCCTAGAAATCTGCGCTCAAGTTAAAAGAAATAAATTTTGTTTTAAATGGCATCTCTTTTTTTAAGGCAATAACATGTGTGAAAGACCCCTTAGCTCTTGTGCGTCTCCAGGAAATACACAGAAGTGGTGTTGCATTCCTGAACGAGTCAGTGTGTTTGAACTAATTTGGTTTAATGACTCATTCATAAAAACAGCCACTTTCGCCACCTACTAGTGCAAAGATGTAAACTGCAGAAAGAGAAAAATCCCCACCAATAATGCTCAGAGTGACAGTTTGTCTATATAGAGCAAGATTTTTCATGTTTGATGTTCATGTTTGTCAAATATATTAGTGATGATTTGATCTTTTAGATTAATGATGCCATGGGGAATGATTGGCCCTGGATCTACTTCTTGACTCTGATGCTTCTGGGCTCCTTCTTCATCCTGAACCTCGTCCTTGGAGTACTGAGCGGGTATTAGCTCAAGCTACGTTTTTAATAAAAAGTTTTAATACTAACTGCTTATTATCTACTTAAAGTTTGGTCAACAAGTTTGGAAGTGTGAGATAAACTAAAACACAATTGTACATGTTTTTTATTATTATTTCATCTAAATGCACTCTGGCTGGATGAGTCTACTGAATGGTTTATGGGACACAGATCTGTTCAATCAACTTAAATTACTCACCTTATTGAGAGACATAGAAATACAAGAATATCACATGACCAGGAAGCCATTTCAGCAAACTCAACTTCATGGTTAAGTGGCCTAACTGAGAAGAGTTTTTCCTTTATGCAGGGAGTTTACTAAGGAAAGGGAGATGTCACGGTCACGAGTAGAGTACCAAAAGCTACGAGAGCGACAACAAATGGATGAGGATCTGGAAGGTTACATGGAATGGATCACTCATGCTGAAGTTATGGATGGAGATTATGAGGGTAATGGTGCTACTACAGTCCTCTGTCTGTCTCTGTCTGTCTGTCTACCTCTATATCTGATGTCATTCGAATGAAAATTTCAATGTATGTATATTTGATAAAAAGCACAGTAACTGCATCTTTAAAGTTTCTCACTACTTTGATACTCTCCAGCACTTCTTCTTAGAAAGAACACTGATTCAGAGACAGACAGTTTGTACAAGATGGAGGGGATCAACAGGGTGATCTATTTCTAGTGAGTGTGCAATCAAGAACAAAAATATGCATCATGATTTAACCGAAGACTGATTTTTCATTTACTGTGTAATCCGCAGCCGTCTCGCACGCCGCTGGAACGTTGTTTTACGGAGGAAGTGTTATGTTTGGGTCAAATCTAAATTCTTCAACTGGTGGGTTCTCCTTGTTGTGTTACTCAACACTCTGGTCATTGCAACAGAGCATCATAACCAGACTGAGGGGTTAACAAGTTTTCAAGGTCCGTTCCATTAAGCAATACATTACAATACATTAAGCAATACAAGATTCCCAACTCCTATTTATTATTTTAAACGGTTTTTTTTTTTGGTTGTTTTAAGGAATCTTTACAAATAGAATGATTCAACAGAATCATTCATAATTCTATTGATTTATATATATATATATATATATATTGGCGAATGAAGTGAGATCTTGATGAGTCTTGGTCTTGTTTGCAGACACTGCCAATATAATCCTGCTCGCCTGTTTCACGATTGAGATGGTTATGAAAATGTATGCGTTTGGTCTGAGAGCCTACTTTATGTCCATCTTCAACCGATTTGACTGCTTTGTGGTCACGATTGGAATTCTGGAGATCATCCTGGTCGTGTCAAACATCATGACACCACTGGGGATCTCTGTGATGAGGTGTATACGTCTCCTACGCTTATTCAAGATCACAAGGTACGTTCATTTATTTAATACATCATTTCCAAATCTTACTACCATCTGTCTTAACTTTTCAACTTCCTCTTTTTCCTGCAACAAATCACAAGAACTGTTACTCTGAAGTAATGAGAAGAGTGCCTTATTAGTCCAACTAATATCTTACTACTACTTACTAGTCTAAGGAGTGTATCTTCGGCTTTTGCACAGGAACTTGCTCTGTGATTTTAAAATATTTATTTATTAAATAAATATTTAAAGGCATGTATTTTTTTGTTAAATGTTGTTAATATTTATTTATATAATTAATTTTATTTATTCATTCATTCATTTTATTTTTATTTTATTTTATTGTTTATTTATTTGATTTGATTTTTTACAGTAAATGACCTCTCATACACAAAATTCATGTTTCCTACACCAAGACTGTTGTTTCCTCTCATGGGTCTTTAGGTACTGGACATCACTTAATAACTTAGTGGCATCCTTACTCAACTCAGTGAAATCCATTGCCTCCCTACTCCTGCTCCTCTTCCTCTTCATTGTCATCTTCTCCCTCCTGGGTATGCAGGTGTTTGGTGGGAAATTCAACTTCCCTGACAGAGTGATTCAGCGCAGTAACTTTGACAACTTCCCACAGGCCCTCATCAGTGTGTTTCAGGTACTCCACTTGCAGTTTTAGTGAAATTGTGCTCTGTCAACGGAAGCTGTTTATGTGACATTGGGCTTCATTATCAGGTCCTAACTGGTGAGGAGTGGGACTCGATTATGTACAATGGAATCATGGCTCATGGTGGACCTCAATCACCAGGAATTCTTGTCAGCATTTACTTCATAATTCTGTATATCTGTGGAAACTGTATCCTTTTGAAGCATATGTCCTTATTTTCATGTCCCTGTTAATTTGTCCGAACTGATTAGAGATGATAAATGGGAATTAAGTATGCTTAAAAGAATATAGCAAAGCACTTAATCTAAAAGAAACATTTGCCATTGTTTCTGCTTCTAAGTACGAAGTATTTCAGAACCAATCATGTTGTATTGTTGTGATGAGGCTGTTTGGACTTTTCCTTAGCAGGCTGTTGATTAGTCGTTCTCTTGAATGTGTTCTTGGCTATCGCTGTGGACAATCTAGCTGAGGCTGAGAGTCTGACAGCAGCACAGAAAGAGAAAGCAGAGGAGAAAGCCCGAAGGAAACTCATGAGGTAAAAGAACATCTAATTAATAATTTTATCTCAGCAAGGGTGCATTAATCTGATCAAAAGTCATTTTTGATGCTTTCTTTTGAGCTTTTCATCATATAGTCCTAAAAAATGTTGTTTCCACAAAAATATTAAGCAGTACATTGATAATAAGAGGAGATGTTTCCTGAGCATCAAATCAGCATATTACTCTGTAAAAAAAAATCCGTAAAATTTATGGTAAAAAAAGCGGCAGCTGGGGTTGCCGGAATGTTACCGTAAAAAATACGGTAGCAATATTTTAGGTTTTAACTTAAATTTAAAAAAAAAAAAAAGAAAAAGTGAAGTGAAGTGACATGTGGCCAAGTATGGTGACCCATACTCGGAATTAGTGCTCTGCATTTACCCATCCAAAGTGCACACACACACAGCAGTGAACACACACTCGGAGCAGTGGGCAGCCATTTATGCTGCGGCCCCCGGGGGGCGTTTGGGGTTTCGGTGCCTTGCTCAAGGCCACCTAAGTCGTGGTATTGAAGGTGGGAGAGAGCACTGTACATTCCCCCCCCCCCCCTACAATCCCTGCCGGTACGAGACTCGAACCCACAACCTTTGGGTTATGAGTCCGACTCTCTAACCATTAGGCCATGACTTCCCACAGTTAAATTCCGTAATTTCATTAACTGATATAATGTTAATATACCAACCTATTGAAGTACTGAAATCTGATTTGTACCTTTGTAATACACTGATAACCACCAAATGCAGGTGGTGATGAGAAAGTCACATGATGAACCAAAACCCATCACAAGCAGCTTTTAAATAATAACATATAGAAAGAAGGTGCACAGTGTCATTCACACAAACACTAAACACCTTCATGGTAACACAAACTGAAATAATGCAATAAACATTCATTTAACAACATTAGGTGTAACACACAACCCTAATACACAAAACTGATAAGAAAAAACTAAGAAGAAACAGTTATTTCAACAAAAAAACATCAAATTTGAAATGTAACGCAGGGATTTCTGGGAATGTCAATTTACGGTTATTCACTGTAAATTATAGGCCTATGGTCTTTTTCACTTCCAAAAACGGTATACTACCGTAAAATTACATGTAATGTCCAAAACAGATTTTCACCGTATATAGTAGGGGAATTTACCGTTAACCATTTAACAGGTTTTTACTGTAGCATTTTTACAGTCTTTTACCATTAAATTCATGGTCATTTTTTACAGTGAATTATTTCTGAAGGACCATGTGACACTGAAGACTGGCGTAGTGATGCAGAAAATTCAGCTTGGTCATCACAGAAATAAATTAAATTTTAAAATATATATAAAACAGAAACAGTTATTTTAGATTGTGATCATATTTTACTATTTTTAATTGTTTATGTTTGAGCAAATAAATTCAGCCTTGGTGAGCATAAGAGACTTCTTTCAAAAACATTTTTAAAAACCTTACTGACCCCAATCTTTTGAATGGTAGTGTATTTGCATATCTATATATTACTAAACAACATTTTGACTTATTTATTCAAATAAGAACATTGCCAGAGAAAAGTGAGGAGGAGAAGGCCCTGATGGCTAAGAGGTCAAAAACGGAGGGAATGCCCACCACAGCAAAGGTATGGCCGAAACGAAAGAGCTCACTGTGCTTATTTTAGATAAACCTACTGCAATACTTTGACTAGTTGGCCTTGTGTCTAGCACTATCAGGATGATCCACCACATCGGGTCTTCAGTCAATCACATCAAATTTTAGGCTCTGGCGCTAGCTTATTGTTTGCTAAATAAACATAATGTAAACCAGTTTCATCATGTTTTTGTCTCCAGCTCAAGATAGATGAGTTTGAATCAAATGTTAATGAAGTGAAAGACCCCTTCCCTCCTGCAGACTTTCCAGGTAAGGCTGAAGAGTTTAAATATCAACTGAGGGCTCTGCACTCCATAAAATGCTGGCTCAGACCTCACAGTACATCTCGAAACATGTAAAGGAAGAAGTTCAAAGACAGCTGATCTGTTATAAGT
>NW_015505325.1:1115994-1169314 GCF_001515645.1 Sinocyclocheilus grahami | reverse complement strand
GTGGTTTAAGGAAAACCTGCAAGAAGTGGGGGTGATAACAGTATAATAAGGCTGTCTGTTTCCAGTGTGATTTCAGGTTTTGTTGTGCTTCAGGGTAGCTGCTGAAACATGAACATACCTCTTTAAGGAAAATAAACTTCTTTCCTTAAATATAATTTGATTCCTTGTCTCTTACTCTGTGATGCTATTTTGTTAGTAATTGTTTTTGCCACAACATAAGTAAAATGTATTATTAGCTCCAGCTTCCAAGCTCATTTGTGGAGCGCATTTTAAACCACATGGCTGGCTATTTTTATTTGATTTTCGAGCTGTGCAAAATTAAATTTGCTTCACAGCATAAACAGCTTCATGATCAATGCTAATCCAAATAAATCTTATTTCACACAAGTAGATCACAAATTAAAGCATAGTATTTTTGAGTTGACCAAGCTGTAATCCTTCTCTCCTGCTCAGGTGATGATGAGGAAGAGGAACCAGAGATCCCAATCAGCCCCAGACCCAGACCCATGGCCGACCTGCAGCTCAAGGAGACAGTGGTTCCCATGCCTGAGGCCAGCTCCTTCTTCATCTTTGGCCCACAGAACAAGTGAGGCTTTATGCCCTGATTTATAATACCATGCAGACCACTCAAATTAAATTTAGAACTAGACTTTAATTGTGCCTAACAAATGACCGCAAAATGATTTACTGTTGCTGTCTGATAACTGATGCTGTCTGTCGAAAGGTTCCGGAAACTTTGCCACAGGATCATCAACCACACGACCTTCACCAACATCATCCTCCTCTTCATCCTCCTCAGCAGTATCTCCCTGGCTGCTGAAGACCCCATCGACCCCCATTCATTCCGAAACAAGGTGGCAAAAACTTTGGTTATTGTATTGCTTTTTTAACTGAACTATTAGTTATCCGTTAAAAATTTACATTCACTAATTCCTTTCACAGGTCTTGGCCTATGCCGATATTGTCTTTACGACTGTCTTCACCATTGAAATTGTGCTGAAGGTAATGTGACCGTCAACTTGATGTTACTTTCAGATTTGTGGTTTGGCTGACATTTAATTCAGCACTGACCTGTGCATTTTTAGATGACGGTTTATGGAGCGTTCCTGCATACTGGCTCTTTCTGCCGAAACTCCTTCAACATTTTGGATCTCATTGTTGTGGGTGTTTCCCTCTTGTCCATGGGCATGGAGTAAGTTCAATAATATTTTATGGTGTTTCAGTTTTTTAGTATACATTACCCATCATATTAATGCTTTGACAAGATTATTTTTGTCTTCCACAAGGAATATATAAATTACAAAGACAACCCATTAAATAAAAAATATCAGTTAACTGTTCTCACACATGCATTATTCCACTGATGAACACCTACAGCATTTTTGTACGAAATTCAATATGTACAAACAGTGTGTGAACATATGTGTGAACAGCATAGTCCAATTAGCAAACAAATTACTCTTAAGAGCCTGTTCTTTTCGGGTGAATTAAAAACACATAGCACAACCAAATGTAGTTCAGATGATTCTTGAATAAATGACTCTTATGAGCCAGTCCTTTACAGTGAATCAAAAATATTTAGCCCGACTAATGTACAGTAGTCCAAGTGAGTCTCAAATCCATTCAGCTCGTTGAGTGTAGTCCAACCGATTCCTGAATGAATGACCCTTATGAGCCTGTTCTTTTCAATGAATCAAAAACACATAGTGCAACCAATACAGTTCAAACTTTTCTTGATTGAATGACTCTTATTAGTCAGTTCTTTTTAGTCAATCAAAAACATAATGCTCGACCTGTGTATTCCCATTTTCTTGAATGAATGATTCTTAATGAGCCTGTGCAGTGAATCAAAAACATATAGAGCGTCCAATGTAAAGAAACACATTGTGAAATTTGTTGGTAGTACTTTCTAAAAAAGAAATGAAATTAATCATACAAGTTAATATTTTTGTAAGTTTTAATTAAAATACAGTCAAGGCCACTAACTGAATTGCATTATTGGATTGCAGGTCGAGTACCATCTCAGTGGTGAAGATTCTCAGGGTGTTGAGGGTACTAAGACCTCTAAGGGCCATCAACAGAGCCAAAGGGTTAAAGGTGGGTATGCATTCAGCATCTTAATGAAAAAGCTGCTTTTATTTGTGATGTAGCATTTGTCTGTGTATTTAAATATGGATAGCTGCCATTGAAACTATAGTTTATATAGTATAGTATATAGTATAAAGTATACTGAGGACTTTTCGAATGCTATTATTATATGGTTGGTTTTGGGCCAATCTTCAAAGCATGATACAAATTAGGCACTAAATATACTCAAATTTTTATCTCCAGCACGTGGTCCAGTGTATGTTTGTGGCCATAAAGACCATTGGTAATATTGTCCTGGTCACCATGCTCTTAGACTTCATGTTTTCCTGCATCGGAGTGCAGCTCTTCAAGGTGAGACAACCACCGTAATGTGCTTTAAAACCTTGCGTTTTAAAATGGAGGAAGTGACTGTATGCTAAATATATTACCTTTATTTAGGGCAAATTGTACTCTTGTACGGACCCCCTTCAAACGACAGCAGAGGAGTGTCAGTGAGTATTTTTAGCCACATTTCCTTAAATGTTGTGCTTTTCCTTCTGAATGTTGCTGCTGGTATGTATCTAAAACATTGCTTTTGGTTGTTCTTAGGGGAACATTTTTAAAGTATGTGCAAAACTCTCTTCATGACATGGAGGTCCATCAGCGCAAGTGGGTCAACAGCGATTTCAACTTTGACAATGTGCTGAACGGCATACTGGCTCTCTTCACCATCTCCACATTTGAGGGCTGGCCAGAGTGAGTGTGTGAAAATCTCATCCTATTTTTTTTATCTTCTTTTAACATTGTTTCATCAGTCAAGAACATGTTTCACACAAAACCTTCCTTCACTCAACGTCAACAGGATCCTATATAGGGCTATAGACTCAAATGCAGTAGACACAGGCCCTTTGTACAATAACCGGGTGGGCATCTCCATATTCTTTATCATCTACATCATCATCATTGCCTTCTTCATGATGAACATCTTTGTGGGCTTCGTCATCGTCACTTTCCAAAAACAAGGAGAGCAGGAATACAAGAACTGCGAGCTGGACAAGAACCAGGTAACCAGTGTGGTCTTTGATGTTCTTCACATGGAATTTGTGTGTATATTGAACAATAAAAGTTAAACAAAATATCCTTTTTACAGTATACTGTATATCAACTTTTCAAATAGCTGGTTTAACTCTACTTTTATTGTATATACAGTATCTATCAGGTTTATGATGCTAATGCAACTGGGCTTACTGTGCTGTCATTTTATAATCATCTTCTCTTGCCGTCTCACCCCTCACCAGCGTCAGTGTGTACAGTATGCACTGAAAGCACGGCCCCTTAAATGCTACATCCCGAAGAACCCGCACCAGTACCGTGTGTGGTACTTTGTGACCTCCTGTTACTTTGAGTATCTCATGTTCTTTCTCATCATGCTCAACACGCTGTGTCTTGGAATGCAGGTAAGCCATTAAATAGCAGTTACCGTTATTTACAGCTAATGATATTCATCACTACTGTTCAAAAGTTTGGGGTCAGGGAGATTTATTTAAAGAAATTTATACTTTTAAATTAATTCTTTTTTTAATTTTATTTTGCATATATACCGTATTGATTATTTTCCATTATTTCAGTAAATATTATGTAATTTTATTGCTGCATGTAATATTATTTTTCATTAAACTGATATTGCCTTTAATTTGACCATTAAAAACCTTAACATTTACCACTGTTTTCAAGCCAATAAAGTAAAGCTTAATCCCATTCAGTCAGTATGTTAGTCAGAACAGTGTTCAGTCTGTATAATAGTTTATAAAACAATTTCAAAATGGCTGCTTTGTTAATCTGTTGTCTCTCTTCTCTCTGTGGTACAGCACTGCAACCAGTCCGATCACATAACCAAACTATCTGACACTCTCAACCTCATCTTCACTGTCCTGTTCACAGGCGAGATGATCGTCAAACTCATTGCATTCAAAGCAAAGGTACTCCTGCTTCCTCCATATAAAACTGTAAGAAGACGTGCTCTATTTTATGACATTATTGGTATTCTGTGTGTGTCTTGACACAGGGTTACTTTGGAGATCCTTGGAATGTGTTTGATTTCGTCATCGTGATCGGTAGTATTGTTGACGTGGTCCTCAGTGAGGTTGATGTGAGTATGACAATAATTTGAGACTCCACACTTACGTCAAAATATTGTCCGAGTGATTTATATGTTGTGTAAATGTCTCTACAAAAGCGAAAGCATTTTAAATGGCGACCAACAATGGCTTGTATTTTAAACCCGTATTTAGCGATACATGAAGCACAGACCACAGCAAGCAGTCAATGTCAGCATTAGTGCACAGGAGGTACCGATTTCATCAGCTCCAGCTTAGTATTCTTCTCATTCAACCAACTTCACTCATCAGTGGCCATTGATGGGCTCATTTTCATGATTCATTTCACATATGTTAATGAACCACCCTCTTTCCATCTCTCACAGCTGCTTAATACACAACGCTCCACATCTCCAAGAGTGATTTGATGCACTTTTTATTGTCTATATAAATAACCACTTGTTTTGGAAGTGTGATCCATAATTTTGATGTTATGTTGACATTTGTCTCTGATTCACAAGATGCATTTCCGTTTCTATGATCGTCATCTCTCATCCATCACCCTGACTTCTCATCTCTCTGTTCTCAGGCCGCGCTGGAGACCAGTGGAGGACTGTGGTGTCTACATGGTTGTGCTGTAAATATCATTCTGCACTGCATGGGACATACTCTGCTCACATTATCATTTTTTAGAAGCTTAATTGTCCACAAATAAGCATCATACCACATTATGGTGTTGCTATTTTGCTTTATATGATATTATATGCTGCTATTACATTGTATTATATTGCATGACTAATGGAAAAAAGAGTGAAAAGAGTCTATTCTTTTTTCAGGAAGTGAATCCAATGCAGGCAATAGCTGTAAGTACATTATCCTGGTTTGTTTTCTTTTTAAACATTTGAAAAAGAGCAACTTTTAATATTTATAGGTGGAACTAAATATTTATCTCATAAATTTACTCATTTATAGGATGCAGAAAATGTCAGAGTTTCCATCACGTTCTTCCGGCTGTTCCGTGTGCTGCGTCTCATTAAACTGCTCAATCGTTCAGAGGGGATCAGGAACCTTCTGTGGACCTTTATTAAGTCCTTCCAGGTCAGACAAGATAGTTACACATCACATCTCCGTGACAAAAGAAAATGAAATGATTAATAATGGCTAGTTAAGAATATATAAGGATCATATGAATGTATTAATTTAATTTAATTAAATTAAATTAAATTTTAATTTTATTTATTTTTTTATTTTTCATGTTAAGTTAAGTTTTGTTTAATTTTAGTTTAGTTTAGTTTTTTGTTTTAGTTTAGTTTAGTTTAGTTTAGTTTAGATTAGATTAGATTAGATTAGATTAGATTAGATTTAGTTTAGTTTAGTTTTTTATTTTATTTAATTTTTTTATTTAATTTAAAAAAATTATTTAATTTTTATTTTATGTTATGTCAAGTTTTGTTTTGTTTTGTTTTGTTTGTTTCAATTTAATTTAAGTTTAGTTTTGTTTTAATTTAATTTTAGTTTAGTTTAGTTTTTATTTAAGATTAGATTAGATTAGATTAGATTAGATTAGATTAGATTTAGTTTAGTTTAGTTTAGTTTAGTTTAGTTTAGTTTAATTTAATTTTTTTATTTTATTTCATTTTTAAATTGTATTTAATTGTATTAAATTTTTTAATGAAAAGTGCTTTAGCTTTAACTGAATGTATCTTACAGTATATGATGTTGTGTTTCCTGCTTCAGGCACTGCCTCATGTGGGTCTTCTCATTGTCATGCTCTTCTTCATCTATGCTGTCATAGGGATGCAGGTGAGCTTCACTTACCTTGTTTCCTTCATTTGTTTAAATTTCCTGTAGTTGCTCTCATTCTTGTTATCTTATTCTCCAATTCTTTCTTCCTCTCTCTTTCTCCTTCTCTTTATAGATGTTTGGTAAAGTTGCTCTGGTTGATGGTACAGAAATTAACCGCAACAACAACTTCCAAACTTTCCCTCAAGCTGTATTGGTATTGTTCCGGTGAGTCAACAATGTACTGAGAGAAAAAATGTTTTGCTTGTTTGTTCTCTGATAAAAGTAATTCTTTGCAAACTTGAGAGCTCATATAGTGCAACTCTATTTTTAGTCGAATAATCATGTAATTGATGAATGTGTGGGTTCACAGTGTTGCCACTGGAGAGCAGTGGCCTAAAATCATGCTGGCCTCTATGTACGGGAAGCTCTGTGACCCCAAATCAGACTACAGCCCTGGAGAGGAGTATACCTGCGGCTCCAGCATCGCTGTCTTCTACTTCCTCAGCTTTTACATGCTGTGTGCATTTTTGGTAAGCAAATATGAGGATCTTGTAGTTTACACATGGTAAACTTGGAAATCAGATCAGAATACAGGATCCAACATTGCTGTTTGTTTTAGAAACTAAATCATTATCTTCCTGGTAGATTATCAATTTGTTTGTGGCTGTCATTATGGACAATTTTGATTACCTCACTCACGATTGGTCAATCCTTGGCCCACATCACCTGGATGAGTTCAAGAAGATCTGGGCAGAGTATGACCCTGAAGCTACGTGAGTTAAAGCACACAAGGCTCCAATGCCTTGTCATTCATCATCTTATCCTGTAGCTCTGTGCTTCTTAGATATTTATTTTATGATTTGCCCTAAGACATAATAAAGTACACTGCCTTCTGTCCTTATAAAAGGGGACGAATCAAACATCTGGATGTAGTTACTCTCCTGCGGAGGATTCAACCACCGCTGGGTTTTGGTAAATTTTGTCCCCACCGCTCAGCATGTAAGGTAAGACAATTGGCATTTATTTGTATTTTTTTTTTGTTTCTGTTAAAAGTAAACTAGTGTTCAGAAGTTTTGGGATTGGTAAGAAATGTTTATGTTTTTTTTTTAATGCTCACCAAGGCTGCGTTTTATTTGATCAAAAATACAGTAAAAACAGGAATATTGTGAAATATTATTACAATTTAAAACAACTGTTTTGTATTTGAATATATTTTAAAATGTCATTTATTCCTGATGGCAAATCTGAATTTTGAGCAGCCATTACTCTAGTCTTCAGTGTCACATGATCCTTCAGAAATCATTCTAATATGCTGATTTTCTGCTCAAGAAACATTTCATATTGTTATCAACAACAATGTAAACAATACAATTAAAAATTGGAATTTAAAATTTTCATTTAGATCAATTCAGTGCATCCAAGACTTAATTTTAAAAAAGTACTGATCCAAAATTTTTGATCAGTAGTGTATTTCAGTTAATATTTTAAATCTGTATTTGTGAACTTCCACCTCAGCGCCTGATTTCCATGAACATGCCGCTGAACAGCGACGGCACAGTGACCTTCAACGCCACACTCTTCGCATTGGTCAGAACAGCTTTGAAAATCAAAACTGAAGGTGTGTAATTAAGATCAAATTCAATTAGCAGTTTATTTCGCAGCATAGTATTTAATTTAGGTTTTTCTGTTAGGAAACTTTGAGCAGGCCAATGAGGAGCTGAGAGCCATCATTAAGTCAATCTGGAAGAGGACCAGTATGAAGTTGTTGGACCAGGTCATTCCACCCATTGGAGGTGAGATAGCTGCGATGATAGTCATTTATGTTTAAATAACAAGTTTTTTAAATACAATCTCTGTCTGACTGTAATGTCATTTTATTGGCTGTAGAGGATGAAGTCACTGTTGGAAAGTTCTATGCAACCTTCCTGATTCAGGAACACTTCCGCAAGTTTATGAAGCGGCAGGAGGAATACTACGGTTACAGGCCCACCAAGAAGAACGCTGATGAGATTAAGGTGCACTTTATGATAAATGTTTGTAGTTACTATCATAAAAAGGACACTTTTCTAGCAAAATACTAATAAGACTTCCGTCTGACTTTGCAGGCAGGTCTGCGCAGCATCGAGGAGGAAGCAGCACCTGAGCTGCACAGGGCCATCTCAGGTGACCTGATCGCTGAGGATGAGATGGAACGTGCTATGGAGGCCGGAGAGGAGGGCATCTACAGGGTCTGCACTGAAGCATCTTCATAAGGAAATAGATAAATGTAGACTAAGACGTCCATTTAGACTTACAGTCTCTGTGTCTCTATCTATGCAGCGGACAGGAGGTCTGTTTGGACTGAACAGAGACCCCTTCTCCTCTGAGCCCAGCAGCCCTCTCTCCACACAGGTGACCAGCCAGAGGCCCCTGCAGTTTGTGGAGACTCATCTGGAGGATGTAGAGTCACCTCCAGACTCCGTCTTCCTCCCGAACACTGAGTTCTTCCCTGATAACATGCCAGCAACCAACACCAATAACAATGCCAACTTCAGTGAAGAGTGAGTGGATAACTATAATGAAAAATGCACTTAATGTGTATCTGTAAAGGTCACAATGCTCACTTGATGCTGTTTTTAGTATGTCATCCAGGTTTACATTTGAAAGCGAGTCACTGTCAGCTGCTGCAACCAGAAACTATTCATACGAGGACATAAGTGAAAAGAGTAGGTGATCGAGGAAAAAAATGAAATAAAGAATAAACAAATTTATATTTATATATCTTTTTTTTTTCATTAGAAAAATGTTATCTTTTATTAGAAGTCATAAGATTTTTTTCTTTTTAATTGTGATATTGTTTTCAGGTCAATTAAGCATTTTATTAAATTATATACTCAACTCTTTACTGTAATTCAGTCATTTATTTTACATTATTACATTGAAAAAAAACGGATTTACTTTTTTATTAAATGTTATTCATTTTAAATAAATTTGTATTTAAAGGCACTCTAACAAGTTCCACCATATACATTACTGTTCAAAAGTTTGGGGTCAATATAATTTTTTTTTAAAGAAATTAATACTTTTATTTAGCAAGGATGCATTCAATTGATCGAAAGTGACAGTAAAGACATTGTAATGTTACAAAATATTTATATTTCAAATAAATGCTGTTCTTTTGATCTTTGTATTCATCAAAGAATCCTGAAAATGTTTTTACTGTACTGTACTGTACTGTACTGTACTGTAAAGAATAATGACAGCACAACTGTTTAAGAATAATTTGCATATTAGAATGATTTCTGAAGGATCATGTGACAATGAAGACTGGAATAATGACTGCTGAAAATTCAGCTTCACATTACAGGAAAAATCAATTAAAAAAAACATTTTCATTTGTAAAAATATTCTACAATATTACTGTTTTTACTGTATTTTTGATCAAATAAATGTAGCCTTTGTGAGCATAAAAGACTTCTATTATAATCTATCAAGCCATTTATAATAATTTCACCATGTACAGTAATTACAGTCAATTACAGTAATCTACACACTTTATTGTATAAATGACATTATTTCCTGTGCAACCAATAGGAGACTCCAGTTTGTATGTGGGCGGGGCCTCAAGCGCTGATGACAGACGGCTGTCAGATTTCACTGTGAGGACCGATATCACACAGGTGTGGACAGGTGTCACATTTCCTGAGCTAAACACGGTCCAGTGACTACTTGATATTCCTCTCTGACTCCTCCGTGTGTGTCTGACTCTCTCAGTTCCCCTATAACCCCTCATATGGAGCGTCAAAGAACCAGAGAGAAGCAACAGAAGCTTCACCAGCCACCGACAAACTCATTCAGCAGGTAAAATGCCCCAGGCCACATCTCATGTACTTAACATTCATTCCGTACCTTCTCAGGAAAGACTATTGTATAAAATACTATAATAAATACTATGTATTTTGCATGAATCCTCAGGCACTGAGAGACGGTGGTCTAGACTCCTTGGCTGAGGACCCACAGTTTGTATTTGTGACTAGGAAGGAGCTAGCAGAAGCCATTACTATTGGTGTGGAGGATATGGAGGGCATGGCTCAGAGTATTGTTAACGGGCAGAGCGGCAAGGTAACAAAACGTAAACGCCGTCCCATCCCAATTCCACCCGGCACCAAGTCAACCAAACCCAAGGAAAACACTAGTGCGGTGTAGTAACACACTGAGAGACATTCAGCAAATTCATAAGACGTCATCAGCCTAAGTCTTCTGCCATTGTCCAAAATCACTTACTTCAGTTTATGAACAAGTAGTGCACTGGTTGATTTGAAGGGTACTTTTTTTCAAAGTTGGTAAGAGAAATAACATATAAACAAAGGACGCCTGTCTGAACAACGTTACTGCTATTTATATGAAGTCAGGTGATTTTTATTTCTGATGGCTGTTCTGATTTAGGACTTGTTTTTTGGTGACTGAATTTACCAAACATCCTCAATAAATTTGTTCACACTCTGTTCTGTGAACATTTACAGTTGAGTGAGTTACATAACACTTTGTAATCTGTGGACATAGAGCCACAAAGGCAAGTCTTTTCTTTGGTTTGTCTGCCGCGTGTACCTGTGGTTTAAACCTTTTTGTATTTAGTTATAAAATACTGAATGGAAGAATTGTCATCCTAACATCTTGTTTACAAGAAAATATTTGGCCGTTTTTAAAGAAATTTAGAAGAAAAAAAACATACTGTATACATAAAAACATACTGGTCCTAAAAAGAAATTCGATTTTATTTCATTTTTTATCTAATTTAAATGGAAAATCTTTGCATGATTGTGATTGACAGGACAAATACAATATGCAAAACACTTAATTTGTGTTTTTACATTTACTCACTTAGTAAATGCTTTTATCCAAAGTGACTTACAAAAGAGGCAGGAAGGGCTTATAATGTCCGATAAAGGCTTAATGAAATGATTTTTATTTGCAAATTGAAGTACATATTCATGTTTCACATGAGCCTTTACATTCTTCAAAAGAATCTTCCTCAGTGCTCATAATGGGATTGAAAATGAAATGTTGGCCGTTGGCTTATACATGGAGTAACTTCCCCTTTTTTCTGGAGTATGCAAAGGATAAAGGATTGTTTTTTTTTTCATTTACCGGCTTGTATATTTGTTGTATAGTACAGCTGAGATGGATATAGGACAGTGGGGATGGGATCAGTGCGTGACGCAGGCTGGATTTAAATTGTGTCCCCATGAGAATGACTTGTTTTTGTGTGTGCACTACCCACAGCCACTGACACATTTTTTGGGCTAGAGGAGTTTTCTAGGGACATTAGATGTAGACATTTACATGTAAAGCATGCACAGCAAAAATACAGTGCAGATACTTGACTAAAATAACACTGAAACATGTTTTTTTTTTTTAAACTGTTGCTCTAAAAAAGTTTTTCACTGAGCAACAATGTACCTGTTTTTTTCATCTTCTCATTGTAGCAGAAGTCCTCATACAAAATCATTTTGCTTGTGAATTCACTGAATATGGCAAAGTTGCACCTTTTCAGAGTATAGTTGAACTTTAAAAGAATGTGTTGACCGATGCCACAGATAGACGTCTTAAAGCTGTATTTTCTCTTGTATAATGTCTGATCTGTCATTTCTGTTCGGCACATTTCTATATTTCATTGCAAAGTACAACATTTGGGTTGTTTAGATACACACATTTTCACTTTCCACCTCAGCCTGTGTGTGTCTTGCAAATGAATATGTAATGAAGTTAAAAGTCCAATTTAATAAACATGAAAGAGATGTTCACATTTTTCTTGGGATATGGGATTTACAGTCCTCTCTAGTCATTTAGATTCATATTGTGTTATATAAATGATCTGGAAAATATGCAAATAATGTGATAAAAAAATTTATATTAACACTTAAAAAATAAATGATATTCATTCACAGTTTTTCAAATAAGAGCACAGTAATAATCACATTTTAATTTTACTGAATAGCTTTAATATTAATATAACTGTCCTGTGACTATTATTGAGCTTTACATCTATATTAAATTTGCCTGTGGGCACATACAGATGAAGTGCAACTGCAAATAGCACAAAGCAAAAGCTAGTACTTAAATATTATTATTAATATCATGTTTGCTGTAGACAGATGGTGTGATGAGCGGTCTACGGCCAGTGCAGATGTACTACACTGTAGAGAGAGAAACTTGAGAGCAGCTCCAGGTACTATTAATACTGCAACACGTTACAGCTCAAGCCTCTTATGGCATGAAACTGAATCCATAAAGCAGAGATGAGAAGTTCAGACACTGTATTAACTGATGTCACAAATGTAAAAGCAGTAGTTAAATTAAGACTCATTTTTAAAATATCTGAACTCGACAGGCTTCAGTAACAGAAGACATGCAATTACACAGAACTTAATTACAATGAATTTATTTATACAGGATTTTTACTTACATCAACTAAAGTCACAAGGTGTGGTGTTATCAAACATCTTAAGCACGCTTAAAGAAAATACAAAAAAGCTGCTAAATCCCTAAAAGCTGTGGGCCAGTGGGCTGATGGTTCCCACGCTGAAGGATAATGCCTTCAAAGCTCTGATGGGACAAACAGCACATTTCCAGCAGTCCATTTCAATGAAGCACTTCCCCTCAAATGAAGTAATGAGGTTTCTTTACATTTACGCCATACTCTGCCATGGCTGGTGTCAGATCTTCCATTGTCAGCGTGTACTTCTTGTCCTGGGAGGTGAGATGAGAACAGTGTGAATGAGAGAACACATTTTTAATTTGGCCTGCAGATTAAACATTCATTATATAGATTTACTGTATAATATGTTACTGTACTAATCACAGTTTGTGAACACAAACCTTGGTCTTGTTTCGGGAGCTTCCAGAGGCCGTGCCCTTCATTTTGCAGTGCTGTAGTGCATCATTTGCAATATCTGAGATGAACTTCTGAGACGCCAAAGATATGAGACGGATTCTGACAACACACAAGGAGATAAAGACGTCAAGGAAGATTCACGATTCAAGCATTTTTTTAAAACCCTGATGAGTAAATGATACACCAGATATTTTTATTAAGAAATTCAGTGTTTTAATATTGGCCTAATGTATTACCAACAATGCAATACTCCTCATAAGACATAAATGTGTTATTTAAGCCCATTCACAGGACAATAGCTATATAGTTTTAAAAAAATCATTCTACCTCTATTTAATTAAGGACATGGGAATGATATCATTGGTATCTTTTCTAAAGTGATTTTTTTTCCAGCTGATGAATGGTAAAAACATTTAAAAGCTAATCAGACTTAGAGCATTTAAAGTGCCAGACAACAAAACTGTAGGGCACACTTATAAATAACTGTTTATTATATATTATTATAGTATTTATTCACCTTTTTATACTTTCATGTTTTATTTTAAAGTTTTAGTAATTTTATTTTGTGCTTTTGTCATTTTTAGTTTATTTTTTTTCTGTTTAGCTTTAATTGATTTTTATTTCAGTTTTAGATTAAGTAATTTCAGTACTTCGACTCGAACATAATTATTTCAGTTAGTTACCAAAGCAACATTTCTCATTTTTAAGTTTTTAATCTAATATTTATATTTGATTTCAGCCTCATTTCAATTAACAAAATGATTTTTAATAGTTTTAGTTATAGTTTATTTAAAAATACTTTTAAAAACATACTTTTGTAAAAAATAAAAAATTGCTTAAAGAACCTACATTTCAAAGACTGTAAACATTTTTTAGCACCACTACATAATTGCTTTCTGAGAGAACATTGCTCCAACTCACATTCTTGGATCTGATGCTTCAAAACCAGCTCGGTTGAGGTAGTATCCTGTGACTGCGTCTGGGATCTGAAACACAGACAGTCTGTTAACAGTGCTACTCAGAATATACCATCAATAAGCAAAGCATATACAGGACTGCAATCATATGTGGACTGACTGTAGGAGTGTAATCCTCCAGCTGCATCAGGAAATCGGCCAGCGGTGTGGTTGAGATCACGGGCTTCACGTCTCCATTAGCGATGCCTGTGGGCACATACACCCCGTTCGACACGCTGGAGTCGGATGATGGGGTCGCCATGGCTGCCGAAGTGGGAACTGTGAGAAGTACGACAGGACAGACCTTCAGAACTGCACGAATAATAAAGATTACAAGTACACTACTCTCCATATTTACACTTACAGACCAACACTAATGGAGCTAAACGCTAAAAGACAACAGCAACTCTATGCGCGTTCAAACTGTCAAAACAAACAAAAAAACACCCACCATTACTGCTGCCGAGCGCAGGGATGCTGCTGGCGTTTGTGGAGGTGCTGGTCGGGACGCAGTTGCTGCTGCTGCTGCTGCTGCTGCTGGATGCGGCTGCTGCTCCAGTCTGTCCGGTTTGCGGAAGATCCACGTTCATTTTGTCGTGCTTAGCTCGAATATTGCAATAAATTGGGAATACTAGACAAAATGTACGCAGTTGAAACTAAGGAAAAGTTAAGTCGATAATCATTTATGCAGAGAAAACAGCGAAGTCGGGGATCATTCGCTTTAAGCGAAATATTTACGCAGGATGTGTCACGTGATTAACACTTCCGTGTGCAACCAGTACGACAGTCCGGAGAATAGATACATATCCATTCACATCAGAATTGTGAACAATTGTTCCGGGATAGATTTCCGTGTTTCCGTGAACATTTATCCAAGCGTGTTTTCAAGCGCAAAATATCAAGCGCAAACATAAGTGGTCACGTTATATTTTGTAATTTAGAGATAAATAGAGAAAAACATAGTTCATGCGTCGACAGATGAGGTCTGGCAAACAGCTCCACCTAGTGATGGTATTTGGTTACTTGATTTCATACTCATTTACAACGGTGTGAAGGTCATTTACAAAACATTCATTTCGTAAATGGAGTGCTTTACTCATGTGCACTTTAGTATTCAAATGACCCTCTAGTTTATTTAAAAATACTTTTAAAAACATACTTTTGTAAAAAATAAAAAATTGCTTAAAGAACCTACATTTCAAAGACTGTAAACATTTTTTAGCACCACTACATAATTGCTTTCTGAGAGAACATTGCTCCAACTCACATTCTTGGATCTGATGCTTCAAAACCAGCTCGGTTGAGGTAGTATCCTGTGACTGCGTCTGGGATCTGAAACACAGACAGTCTGTTAACAGTGCTACTCAGAATATACCATCAATAAGCAAAGCATATACAGGACTGCAATCATATGTGGACTGACTGTAGGAGTGTAATCCTCCAGCTGCATCAGGAAATCGGCCAGCGGTGTGGTTGAGATCACGGGCTTCACGTCTCCATTAGCGATGCCTGTGGGCACATACACCCCGTTCGACACGCTGGAGTCGGATGATGGGGTCGCCATGGCTGCCGAAGTGGGAACTGTGAGAAGTACGACAGGACAGACCTTCAGAACTGCACGAATAATAAAGATTACAAGTACACTACTCTCCATATTTACACTTACAGACCAACACTAATGGAGCTAAACGCTAAAAGACAACAGCAACTCTATGCGCGTTCAAACTGTCAAAACAAACAAAAAAACACCCACCATTACTGCTGCCGAGCGCAGGGATGCTGCTGGCGTTTGTGGAGGTGCTGTTCGGGACGCAGTTGCTGCTGCTGCTGCTGCTGGATGCGGCTGCTGCTCCAGTCTGTCCGGTTTGCGGAAGATCCACGTTCATTTTGTCGTGCTTAGCTTGAATATTGCAATAAATTGGGAATACTAGACAAAATGTACGCAGTTGAAACTAAGGAAAAGTTAAGTCGATAATCATTTATGCAGAGAAAACAGCGAAGTCGGGGATCATTCACTTTAAGCGAAATATTTACGCAGGATGTGTCACGTGATTAACACTTCCGTGTGCAACCAGTACGACAGTCCGGAGAATAGATACATATCCATTCACATCAGAATTGTGAACAATTGTTCCGGGATAGATTGCGTTTCCGTCAACATTTATCCAAGCGTGTTTTCAAGCGCAAAATATCAAGCGCAAACATAAGTGGTCACGTTATATTTTGTAATTTAGAGATAAATAGAGAAAAACATAGTTCATGCGTCGACAGATGAGGTCTGGCAAACAGCTCCACCTAGTGATGGTATTTGGTTACTTGATTTCATACTCATTTACAACGGTGTGAAGGTCATTTACAAAACATTCATTTCGTAAATGGAGTGCTTTACTGAATTTTACAGTGGAATGTTGCACTAAAATAAGCTTAACAATACAGAAGTGTGAAATCATTTGGCACGACAACAACAGAACAGCTAAATTCTCTCAAAAGGAATGACAGAATGGTTTATGGCTTCTAACAGAACGCAACAGTTGTTTGATTGGTGTCATCAGTCGACTACTCATTCACCAATCAATAACATTAAGACTACTACATTCACCCCTTAACAGCCAATATTTAAAATACCTTTAAATTGAACAGTAGATAACAAAAGAAAAAAGACTATGTGGATGGCTGGAAAGATTGGGAGACAAATAATTATACCCCTGAACTAGTGAGCGAACAAGAACATTTACCAGTGACTCGGAACACAAAAACAAGGAACAACATGAAGCATAGCAATTGCCAACAGTATTGTCTCCATTATAGAAAATACTAAAGGTATTTTGCCTTTACTGATAAGACTGTAATGGAAAAACCTAAGGTATATCGGATACACAGAGAGCCGAATGGAGACAAGACTGTAGGCAACAACATCAACGAGAACAAGACAAAATGCCGTTCCAGCTAAAATGAAGCTGACGCAACGATGGGGAGAATGAACTACAGTAAATATATACACATGTGACTGAAACGGAACAAATCCAATCCAGTGTATTGAGATCAGTGTCTGGCTTCACATTTAAAATAAGCCTGAGAGTGAGAGTGAGAAAAACAGACAACGATAAAACAGATGATTTCAACACCGACATCCGCTAATGAGCACGAACTACATAGGTGTCTCTCTCTCAGGAAGATGAATCTGCATAGATCTCAGAGCATTTCACAGCCTTGCATAGTATCTCTGATTGCAGGGGACTCGGATGACAGACAGACAGACAAAAGTGGATGAGTAAATCAAGGCTGTTGAGGTGGAGGAGGCTATTTGAAGGCTGATTTTAGCTCTTTGAAAGCAGCTTGTCTTGTCTTCCTCTCCTCCGCTTCACGCTTCTTCTCTTCCTGCTCCTGACGGATTTCCGCCTCAAACCGGTTTGATTCGTTAATGGCCTGCACCTGTCAGAGAAAAATATACATTTTGAGGTAATTCTAAATTGAATTTCCTTTTCAGTGGCATTCAATGCAACCTATCTAGGCAGGAAATGACAGTCGTTATTGAAACACAGAGCTGTCATAGACTAAAAGGGGTTTTAAATTATGAATGAATCTGCTGATGGTTAAAAATGTATTTCACTCAGGGGTGGAAAATAGTATTAAATGTCACGATTCTTTACTTTTGCCTCAAAGAATGATTTGGCTCCCTTCACTCCCTCAGTAGACACGTCAATCTCTGACAAACGTGCCAAGACATGAAGCCCGCTGTCCTCCGCCAGCTCTCCTGCTGCTGCTTTTCTGAAGATAAGGAGAAACTAGAGAAAGAAAGAGGAAGGAAGGAATTGAGGTGATTAATGGGGGAATACAAGTAGTTTCCTATAAAGTGTGCAGCTCTTCATTATGTACTTCATTGCTGTGAAATGCAGCCAAATCTGCAAACAAATTCTTTCAACATACTGAAGCATTTACCTCTCTAAAACTGAGTTTGCCATCCAAGTCCTCATCTACTTCTTTGATCATGTTCTTCAGGCCCAGGTGAGTCTGAGGTGCACCGAGTTTCTCCATCATCAGCTTCAGCTCCATCAGATCGATAAAGTTATCTTTCTCGGAATCATACCTACACACACACACACACACACACACACACACACACAACAAGCAACCAAATTATTTAAGTAGAAATATCATGGAAAACAGGACTTCTTTTGAAATAAATGTCCCTGAAAACATTTCTACCCATCTCATCACTGGTGATATTGCTGCAATGTCTACGGTGATCAACAGAGGGCAGTGCGGATGAGTAACTGGGCCCTGGCTAGCAGGGATACCTTATCAACACTATTGTAACATCTATTGTAACATCTTTCACTTAACATACCAACTGTTCAAATTTTCAGCTGATTTCAACTAAAAGAAAATAAATAAATTCACAGACCATTGAGAACTCTCAACAGGTTGTTAGTCTAAATCATTAAAAATACTTTAACCTGGAAAGACGCTACATTTAATTTTATTTGAATGAACACTCCTGAATTTTTGTCCTCCGGAAATATTTTGCAAAGACGTATTTTCAGTGTACTGGAGGTGGCTGAATTATCTACACCAGTGGTACTCAAACACTTTGACCCACTCTTTGCCACCTTGTCTTTACCCAAGACTATATTTGAAGGCCTTCAATCTTAGCTGATATGTACCTCTGGTTCTTGTTGTAAGAAAATGAAAACTAAAATTTTTTTTTATGTTTTACATCTTTATTATTTATAATTATGAATATGGTTAATATAACTATATTTAAATCATTTTAAAACTTACTGAGAAACCCCTGTAAGTTTGCTGAGAACCACTGATCTACACCAAGGTATACACCAGTACAAACCATCTTGTTCATTTGTGTATGATAAATCATGGCGTCTACCCTGACTAATGTACATTATGCTCTGAAACATACAGGAATTAATTCAAGCAGACCTGCCGGCATCAATATCATCATTCAGAGCTGAAGTGTTCAATAACAGTCACCCATTTATTATATCCACTGCTGAGATCATCTTAAATGTTCATCTCTCCTGCATTTTTAATAAACAGCTTATGAGCTGCCAGTCATTTATTGAGTTAATAGCAATCCAAGACACTTGTGTGTACACCTGACAGCATTCAAATTTGTGAACTTTAAACAAAATCTACAGACTAAACAAACTTAAGTTTTATAAATGTTAAAGCATTTCAGTCACTCCTCTTAAAGGGGTCATATGATGCGATTTCAAAAGTTTCCTTTTTGTTACAAGCTCTTGGTGCATAAAGAAGATCTGTAAAGTTGCAAAGACTAAAGTCTCAAATCCAAAGAGATATTCTTTACAAAAAAAAAAAAGTCAACCACACCTACCTAAACCGGCTCGTTCTAATAAGGGATCTAATAAAGGAAGTCGTGGCCTAATGTTACTTCACTTCACTATCTGGGAAGATTTGCATAACGCCGCCCAAATGTTCACAGGACGTTGATCGTATATCTCTCTCACAAACACACACACACACTTCCTGTGGTTCAGCAGAGACATGATCACTAATGGTTTGAAACAAGTGACATTCACACAGGCCAGACCGATCAGATCTGCCTCCTCTTCTTTTGCTTCTGTAATGAGGTGTTAAATTGATCCACAGGTGCATATTTTCTGGTGCAAAGGCCAGAGAACTGTGTGGGTGAGTTACTGTGCAGCAGTGGGCCAATGAGGAATAGTGACTTCCTTTTTCTCTCTCAATCATAATGTATGAGACCACTTCCTCTACATGTACACAAGCAAAAACACACATATTGTCCAAAGATGAGGTTTTATGTTGCCATGGCAACAGGGTCTTTTGATTAAAAGCAGAGGCCAATGTTTGGATGAGACTCTTATCAACCAGTTGAATTAATCCTCTTTCTTCCTTCCTTCTTATCATTTTGTTCTTACTTCTTCCCTAAAAGATATGTTCAATTTGCCTGATAATGCCCTAAGAAGACTTCACATGTGTTTGACATCTTAAGTGATATTAAAATTATTAAATAAAATTAAATAAAAAATTAAAATAAAACAATATTTAGATTAGAGATTTTCAAGTATAAAAACATTAAAATAAGATTAAAATAAGATAGTAAATTAAAATAAAAAAATGAAGAGGTATTTAAAGTAAAATATTTTAAGACTCATTTAAACTCATTTTAAGACTAAATCTATATAAATATTCTGACGATGAGTTTAACTCCGTCATTAACTCCTTCTAGGCAATCCCAGCATGCACCCTGCTCATGAATATGGAGTGTGTGTCCATCTGCCTCAGACCCATGTATGCTGTCTACCAACACAAGACACCCTGCTGATGCCAGCTCTCTCACACACGCATAAAGCTGTATCTCTTCTCATTAACCCTAAAAGTCTAACTGACATCTTCTCATCACTAATTCAAAGGTCAAAAGAGCGTGTTCATGTTCAGGGTCACAAAATCTCTCAAATGAACTCTTCGTGCTGTGGCATCTGACATATCAGGCTAACCTTGATCACAGCGCTCTGAAATGCTGTTTGATGAGGCACTGCCGTTGTGGAGCATCTGAGCCGCTGTAAGGGTCGTGTTTCTCTGTGGATGCTGCTATCCTGGGTTCGGTTGAGGATTACAGTACAGCAGCGGTTAATCATACTAATGTGATTTCAAGGCAAGCAAGATTGAGTTGGCTGTTTGTTTTTGAAAGGCAAAATCAGATCACTTGAGAAACCCGGCAACCAGAGTCCATAGTGGTTTCAAATCAATTAGGGCTGCAACAACTAATCGATAAAATCGATTATTATCGATAATGAAAATAATCGACAACGATTCTCATTATCGATTAGTCGGGTCTGCCCACAGTCACGTCAAATTACAGCACTGAATTACAAAAAGCATCTAAAAATAGTGGAGGAAACAGGTTGAGATGCTGCGGGAGAAGTACGTGAACCAAGCTGCCCAATACATGAGAATTATTTATTTTAAGCTTTAAACTAACTTAATGCATTAGCATATGGCTTGGCCTGTCAGGCAGTTTGACAGATGCGTGTGTGTCCTCAGCGCAAAAACTTTCAGTTTACGGTCATATGCTTAACTGTAAATGTCACAAATTCACGCAAGCATTTCCATTTTTGCATAAAGGCCCACCCTGACAATCTGCGTTAAGTTTAAATCTGAATGAGCGCCGGCGCGCGCACGCGGACAGAGGGATAATTGATATTCAGTGCAAAACATTAATTGTGCTGAAATATTAAATATTACATTTAGGTTTAAAAGTCAACATGTAGTGCATGCATTTTATGAGTAGGAACTGATAACAGCGTGTAATTTTCTGAATATATCTTTTACAGGATAAAGAAATGACAGTAAGACGTGACTGTGGTCAAAGTGAATGTGTGTTCCTGCAGAACATTACTCTTACCTATTGGTTACAACTGAGTTTGTGATTTTATTTGTCTTTATCTTTATTATTATTAAATTTTTAATGTAGAGATTTAAACTATATTCACTATACAGTGCTTAACAAATGTATTAAAACAAAATTTATGTAAGGTTTTTAACAAATTAGGTAAGGTTTGTGCCACTGCTACTCTAAACTAACTGTATTGGTGATTACCAAAATCAGTTTTTAGCTTTCTGTATAGGTTAGTCCTCCCATTTGTGTAAGATCTTTAGTAACAGTAGCAGGCTATTTCTAATGCTATAATATAATTATTGCTGTTGTCTGTGAAAGGCAGAAAAAAATAGTCAAGCAAGTGTTTTTTCCAGATGCCCAATTACAGTCAAAAAGTACCTAAACTTTGCAAGCTGTTATGAAAAGGCATAGGAGGCCATTTTTGTTATGTGAATAAATACTACTTATTTGTTTCAGTTTGTTATTTGCCCAATAAATTACATTAAAATTTTTAGATTTAAACAATTTTTTTGGCAGATTCCTAAAATATTTATGTTTTCTCTTTATTATGACAGGTGGTCTAATAAATTAAGCACTTGTTTTCATAGCATTCAGTTGGCACGTTTGTTTGAAGTGTTTTTTTGTCAAAACAAACAAAAAAGAAAATTGGGCTTTTTTATTTGATTAATCAAAAAAAATAATCGTTAGTTGCAGCCCTAAAATCAATAATTTATGTCTGCATATGCTAGTCTGTTTAAAGGGGTCATATGATGCTGCTAAAAAGAACATTATTTGGTGCAATGAAATGTGTTTATGTGGTAATGACCCCTTTAACAAAAGAAAGGTCAAGCATGCTCAGTGCAACATGGTGAATTATGATCTCATGGTTTATCAATAAATTCTCTTTGTAAAGGGGAATCTGCATAAACAAAAATCTCATTGCAAAACCACATCACCTAATAATTTTCAAGTGGCCTTGGTTCCAAAGGTAGCTATACAAAAGTTGGGGTTTTTAGGATTTGTATTAATTTTTTTTAGAAGAAATTAATACTTTTATTCAGCAAGGAAGGATGCATTTGATTGATTAAAACACAGTAAAGGCCAGATTAAAATCAAGATCAGGTGGTTAAAAAAGTATTGACAGTTTCTGACTATATCTGACTCCATCTACTCTTATCTGTAGGGTCGGAGATATTTCACAGATTATGAAAAGCTCTCAAGTGCTAAAAACCCAGTAACACTTCAGTTGGTTGCATCGATTGGGGACACTTCCGCCTTATTCTTACCAAACACAGCTGACATAATAATGTTTAAGTGTCTATATGGAAATGCAATGCAGTTGCTGTCCGAAAAGTCGAAATTTCCCCCTTTTTTGTCACAATGTGCACTTGAGGAAGATCACATTTTTTGCCCAAATAAGTCTTTAAGTTTAACATTTCACACTACAGAGATTAAGGAAGCAAATGCAATAGGCACTTCCTAATAATAACCAAGAGAGGTACAGTCAAAGCCTTGAGCTGATACAGACTTCCTTCTGCCTTAGCAAAAAGGTTTGACTCATCTGATTGGCTTTAATGAAAGCTGGATTTGAACTCCGAGTCAATTCAGTTGCTGTTGTTGGAACAAAATCAAGTTTGTTGAGTAATTATAAAGAAAGTCAAAATAAGGAACAAGAAAGCTAGTTTGTAACTACGTTTGTGCTCTGTACTTAAAATGTCCTCTTGATATCCAGTTATCCACTTTCTAGAACTCTTGAAACACTTTACCATGCATGTCTGAACTTGAATGAAAGTTAAGGAATGTTTTTATTTTCTTGCTATTTAAAGGTGTAAAATTTTTCCTGTGCAGTCTCAGGGGTCTTCAGCTAATGAGGATTTAGCTGCGATGCTGACTACTCCTGATGACGGACACACATGTTCTGAATCTACAGTATGCTGCATACTTTTAGGAGACTGACCCCCAGAAAAACTCTCTAGCTGCAAATCCTTCTCGAAATTCATTTACAAATGATTTGTTCAAAACGAACACTTAAGTTGAGCCACCCAAGAGCAGAACTTTAATACACATCTGACTTTAATACAATTCTTTTGAAATAAGCAAGCTACTGGACACTTCAAAACATTGACACTATCATCAGTTCTTCAGCTGGACAATGTCATAGACTGTGATTATAATAAGACTGTTCACTTAAATTACTATGAATAGGAGAGAGTGCAATGCACAATATGGTGGAATAAGTCCTGCCTTCTAAATAATAGAGCCAATCTTCAAGTGGTAAAGTCATCATGTCACTGCAGCTGCCATTAAAGCTCTGGTTCCCATAGAAACAGACTGTGTCTTGTGACACGCGCTTAAGACTATCTGAGCATAGGAAACAACATTTATGGGACAGTTCATGTCAGATTTTGCTGCAGTTTCAAAATATGTTATTTAAATGCAGGCTCTGGCAAGCAGTTTTTGAGATTTTGGTATTGTAAAGTTCATGCTGTGATCTTGCATGTCTGAAACAGCTGCCTGGAGGCATAGCAAATATGGCCACCGAGTTTCCTTGAAAGGGATTTTTTCAAAGGGACAGTGATTTTTTTGCTAAGCACCACCTCCTTTGGTTAACATACTGTAACTCAACACTTCACAGAACACGCCACAGGAGTGAACTGAGTCTTCCACACACACAATGATTTTTTTATATAGTAGGCATGGGCTGATTACCGGTTTCAAGGTATACCGCGATTTTAAAATTTCACGGTTTCAAAACCACTAATATTTTCCGTTATACCGTTCCTGCGGTATGCGCTGTTTTTCATGTCTCCTCAAAGACTGAAAGTGTAGGAATCCCTCAGGTTGAGTGCAGTGCAGTGTAGAGAGTAACACGACCCCCCTCCTCCTGTTGGTGTGAGAGAGCAGTCAGTCACGTGTGTGTAAGATGGCCGAACTAAGGAGCTGCCCCTGGAACTTGCGCGATCGGCAACTGGACATTTTTTGTCTTATTGCAGCTTATCTCTCTTCTGGACTAGCACAAACTGCGTTGCAGTGCAATAATTTTCCAAAATGTAGTTTATGTGAAAATATGAAGTCTGTAAACGCCCGTTAACACAGGCCAGAGACGCTGAAGACGGACGCACAGAGAAAAATACTGTAGCAGGCAGATCACTCACTGTTCATGATGCACAAACTATTGGAAGAAAATCCTCAATATTGATTTGGGGGTTTATATGAATGTGTTTCTGAGGGGAACTGACTGTCTTCAGAATAGTTTACGTGGTATTTTCTTTTCATCTCATCTCTGTATAGTTCATATTAAAGCAGTGTTTCAGCAGTGCTGCTTTGTTTATGGCAGTAACCAAGGAAACGCCATATCTGGTGTTCCAGAAGCGCCTCCTGCTGTTAGAGAGTGAATCTGTCTCATTCAGAGCTTCTGCTGTTTGCTTCGTTCAGGCATGAAGTATAATTTCACATTGGGTTATTATTAAATCAAATTATGTATATGAAAGTATAGATGATAATTAGATGATATGAAATTATATAAATGGTATGTATATGAGTTATATAACAAATTAAATAACTGTAATGACAGATTTAGGTTAAATAAAGATGTCAGTCTTTATTTGTCTTCTTGTTAGGAAACAAATCAAAGAAAAAGTAAACAAATTCTACTGTTCCTAATATTCTGTGTTGCTCAAAAACAAAATATATTGTGTTCAGCAGAAAAAACGTTTTTTTTTTGTCTTACCCAGTCATTTAAAAATAACATTTTAGAGCTGTAACGACAATACCGTGATACCGTGAAATTTTTGCTTAAGGTTATCATACCGTCAAAATCTCATACCGGCCCCTTACTAGTATATAGTGTTAAAAATTGGATTGATATTATTTTGCAATAAAGTGTAATGTTGAAAAGCTTTTTATCTGCCATTTTTTCCTTTAAAGAAATTTCTAAATTATCCAGTAACATGACTAAAATTTGTAGAGACTGCAAATCTGAGCCATAGAAAAGAGAAAATCCTCATTTCAAAGCGATTATAAATTATTACAGTAATAATGTACAGAATTGTTCCTTATGTTTCTACAACACATTCACTAGTACAGTGAACTGCAATGACGTGAATCTATTTGTGATCAAACTGTACTAATGCTAATTTGACAGTTTAACCCACAGCATAAACTAAAAAAATTTAAATATTGAGGAAATAAATTGTATTCTTATAATAAACGCCATGTTTTTACCACATTTTTATTTCGCAGTCAAATTCCAAAAGTATCCACAGGACTTCCATAAGACAAGAGCTTGTCTGATCTATGACAGACTGCAACAGTTGCTAAGGTGGGATTGGTTAATAACATTTTTAATGCAAATCTCCGAGCAAAGATGAAATTCTTCAGCAAATCTTAGGAGTTCCATTGTCACTTATCAACAATAAGTATGTATCTTGGCATCTGTAAAAACTTGTGTGTGTGCACGTAATGATGATGTACACTATCCCCCGGTTTCACAGACAAGGCTTAAGATAGTCCCAGACTAAAAAGCATGTTTGAGCGGTCTCAACTGAAAATATCTTGTCATCTTGTCATTGTCAAGATGCACACCTGTAAAGTTTTCTACTAAGGCATTTTTGTAAAAGTTGCTTAAATATCTTAATTTATTGAAGACCTAGTCCTGGCTTAAGCTAAGCCCCGTTTGTGAAACCGGGCCTATAACTCTAAAAGCTTCTGGTAGAACTGAATGCAGCCGAGTTTAAATGGGTAGTTTAGAAGTGAAAAACATTTTAGTGAAAATGTCGATGCTGATGCCTAAAATACCACCACTTAAATTCATGCAGACTGTTACTTAAACCAATCACTGAAGCTAAATGGATTGTGAATTGTGGACTTTGAAAGCAACTGTTTTGGGAATGCTGCCTGATACCAGCCTAAATAAATACACATGCCTGTCTGAACAGTCACCCTGTAATGCATGCCTATAGCTACTACTGATTTAATTATGAAAATGCCTGATTAAATTTAAGTGGAATGATGCCTTGGAGCTAAAAATTAGATAGCAGTATTCCAGGATGCAGCTCAAGGTGATCTAAAGGACAGTAACATGTCAGCATAGCATTTTCTCATGATTACTTTGTCCATGATGTGCTGATAAACAAGAAACTTCATACTGCACTCCGACGCATGAGGAGTGACCAACCAACTCTTTTTCCTCCTCCTGTCACTCGCTCCCTCCCTTTCCTATCTCTTCCTGCCAATCTCCTTAATCCCAGGTTACCAAGCAACAGCTGACAGGAGAAGTCACAGAAAAACCCTCACAAACACATGATCAATTCAGAGTACATTCTTCAAACCTGCAAATCGGAAACCAACAGCCTACAAAACAGCAAATCATTTCTAAAAGACTGTAACCTATGAAAGGGAATCTACAAACTCTTTTCTGTAAAGTGATCAGGTAGTTCATGTTCTTGTGTGAGACTTTTGGTCAAAGGATAGTCGAAACCATGCCAAATGTTTCCCTTTTCATGATTTATAAAAAATTTAAGTTAAATACATTACTCAAAAAAAGATCACGGTCAGAGAATAAACGGTCAGTTTCCACTTTCAAAGGCACTTTGTGTTTTGCTATAAAAAATCTGACAGCTTCCAGTACATAGTTCTCCAGAACATGACCTTTCCACCTCCCTCCGACCCACGTAAATCATTTTCCTCATGAATTACCTGAGATCAATAGCATTCAGGAACAGGGCTCTTCACACACACTTGCAATTCTTGCTGTAATGGTTGGAAACTCCTACAGTCAAGAATATCGACAGGAAAATGTTTCTGATCTTTTACAGTGTCTCCACTTGAACCGGAGCCTGTAAAGTTCAATTTTAAGATGGTCCAGGCTTCTCAATCCAGATATTCAATCCAGCTCGCTGCACATATAAAGATGACATGCTAAATGCACGAAGGTTTACATAACTGTTAAGATGGATCCATTATTATCCACCCACTCTATAGATGACTATTAACAAAAAGATGAAGCATTCTCAGAGATGAGTCACTGCAGTACTGGATAACATTTCTTACTAAAGGCCAATCCACAGAAAATGGTAAACCACCTGAACAAAGGTTTTGAATGTTTTTCATATTCATTTTATATGCAAGACAGTTACAGTTCCTATCTACAGATCACTTGACTGCGGTTACAAAAACTGATGATCAAGTGAGATGTTGTGTCCTTTTTGAGTCCAACGCCGCACTGAACAACAATACATTAAAATCTCATTCTAATCTAAATTAAAATGCAAAAAAGAACATCAAATCAAGATGTAAACCCTGATATAAATCAATGTTTATTTAAATTGTTTCTTTTTATTTCCCCTTTATAACTATTGTTTTTACTGAAGAATATACAGTTCTGGATTACAGAACATAATAATGAAATCTTCTAATATATAAAATGTTAACATATAACGTTACGTTAATACATTTAATTAATCACATTTATTCAATAAATCATACAAATTTTGAAAATATTCTGTGATAAATAAAGAGAGTCACAGATGAATGCGCACAGACTTTTCACACTTGGGTGAAGGTGATCCTAGGTTATCTTGGGTCATGTTTCACATTTTATCCTGGGTTAACATTCATATTTCCATGTTTTTTCTTCATAACTCCAGTTAACATTTACTGTTGCTGCTTGACATTTTTAACAATTTCCCTCAGATACTGAAACTAAAAGCACAATGCTTATTTGACTGTACAAAGCTCATGAATATTTATTGAGGTAAACACTGATGCTGTTCATGCACAACTGTATGCAGTGCGTATAATGCAGCAATGAACTGCATTCTCCGCTGCTGTAGCTGATGATCACAGGCAGCACTAACCTTAATTTACTGGGATTATAGACCAGGTGACTTTAACATTAGTCCTTAAGCAGAATCCTTCACGGATCAACCAACAGCCACACAATCCCAGAAGTTATTTATAGTGAGCGGACAGTTCAAAGCATGAACATAAAATGCCACAAACAGAAAGAACAGGGAGTAAAGACCTGGCGGAATGAGAACTAAAAAAGAGGAGAACTTCCTGAAGTACTGCTGAGGTTACATTTGGCCTTTCTGGAAACACAACAATAAACTTCCTACTGCCTAAATGAGTCATTATGAGCATGTGATGACTGTGTGTGAATGCCAAATAAGGGTGTGTGTCTAAATAAAACTCACACCTACACAACCACTGGCAGCTTCTGAAGAAAAGACGCCCCTTGTGCTATATGCATCAGTCTTTTATACTCCAAGCCAAATCGCTATTAAATGTCTCTTTCAAAGGATAGCAAAGCTAAACAGCAAACCAATAGGGAACCTAATTAAATTAATCCAACGCAAGACAGCCTATCAGTTTTAAATATATTAAGTGAGCAAGTGTCATACATCTTATTTGCTGAGACGGCATGTATTGATTGGCTTCCTTTTCTCTCTTAACTTCGTCTTATTCTCTTAGGTCACTGTGTCAGTTAAATTTGACAGAATGCAGTAGCTTTTGTGGATAAAATACTTGGCTGTCTTTCAATGCATCTGCATCATATTAGACGCACAACAACATCCTGTTCGCCAAACTGAACTGTGCTAAGGGGCTCTTTAAACATGCAGTATTTCCAGAGATGAGGAAATGGGTGATTTAGAGAATAATCACGTCATTCTGCTTTCTGAAGAGAGAAAGGCATAACCATTTACAGACTTGGCAAATATATGCACTGAAGAGAGAAGTGCTCATTACATTCTGCTATAATATACATTACTACAGTGAATTTATGATGGCCGTCAATGAGAAACAAGCAATATTTTGCCTACTGACAACTCACTAAAAACTCCCGTGGAAACATATCCAGTGGCCTGCAGATATGTTATGGCTTACGTCCAAACATTCCTTAATGTGTTCGATGTTATCTTTTCTGAGAAATATGGCCCAGAGAAAAATGCACAAGGAAAAAGAGGGCAGGCAGAAAGAGGAAGAGCGCAGAGTTTATCTTCAGCTTCCCTCATTACTGGAGGCGACTCCGCAGGAATGCTCCTCAAAGGACTAAAGCCCCTCACTCATATGTAGGCACAGCATGGGACCTGTACCCATAATCACTCAGCCAATTAGGCCGTGCTAACATTCACATTACCAAAGACGAGCAGGGGGGATAAGAGGGGTTGGAGTTCATCTGCTGGAAGGATCTTAGGTAGCCAAGAGGTCTAATATCAGAAACTCCAATTCAAGACTTTTATGCATGTTGAGTGATCACTTGCTATCCATTTTAAATAAAAATGCCTGATAACGGGAAAATAAATAAATAACATGGTACAGTGTTAAATTATTTGTTTTTAAATTAAATATTTAATATTTTCCTATATACTGTATTTTTTAATGTCAACTCATGCTAATAAATTAAAAAAAATGTCTAATAACCAATATGGTCTTGATATACTGTGCATTCTTGGTAAACATAGCGATTTTAGCCAGATGTGAGTTTAATTTCTGTATTTGATTAAAAATAAAAAGTTTTCTTGGTAAGGTGCAAATACACAGCAAGTTCAAAAGACATGTTCTGACATGAATTAATTCCTCTTATTAATAATCCTCAATGCTAAATCTGCATCTGCTCAAAATCAATCTCACTTTGCAGGCTAAGCCCAGGGTTATGCTCTTCTATGAACTCTGTAGGTGTCGGCCACCAAAAAGAGCAGGAAACACAAATGTTTCAGGTTCAATTGTTTGTACCTTTAAGCAAAGCATGTGTCCCCCACAGGACTGTTCCTACAAATAGTGTAGTGTACTTCGCTATGTGAAGAACACATGCATTTATATGCATTTTTTTCCATTAACAACAAATATGTAAAACAGGATAGTGCCTTTTAATCGGATAAAAACAGAAAATATTCAAATCAGTAGTTATTACAATCACACCATGAAAGTTAAATGACTTATGCAAAGTTTTAACAGTTTCATATTAATCTTCCCCACAAAACCACCCAGAAATTATGGTTTGAATGCTGGTCCTGAATCTAAAGTTTTGAATCCTGCTGAACAGTGGCCTGAGGTTAAGGCAAAACCTGCGTTCCTCTTATCAGCTGGACTCTGGCCAGATTGTGGCCGTTACGCAGTTTTCTTTCTCCCTCCCTGTGTTTTTCTGCCTCCCTCGGCACAAAAGCATTTAAGACCGCAACATTTGCTGCAACTGAAGTTTTTGAGTGTTTATTGGGTACTGAATGTGCCTACGTAAAGCAAAGCTAATAATATCATCTTTAGTTTGGAAGGTCATGAGACAATCAATCAATGAGTTCTTATAATTGCTTCATACAGGCATAAAGAGCATTCCTAATCTGCCTCTTCAACGCCCATGTCTCATCTTTGTTTCCTTATCTACATTCAGGGCTTCAGGCAAAGCCACAAACAGCCATTATAGAGCTGGAAAATAATAAATCAACTGCAGTGCACAATTCTCTGTTGCTGTAAACCTGTATGAAGGTAAACAACATGGATAAGTAACTAAATTGTAAATAGCATGTTGACTTACAAACCCCTTATCTTAACTTAACTGGGAATAGACCATGAAAAACTCTAGCTAATGTTTAACTTGTAAAGTAACCACAGAGGCTTTGTTTTATCCATAACAAAGGGAGCTATGCACACTTCACACTCTCCTGAGGATGAAACCACCTCACCTGTCTCATTCAGCCCATATAACGCCATGGGCAACACCATCAAAGAGACTGAATGAAACTAGTGCTATATCTCACCCTGGGTGAGGTCTGGTGACTCCAGACACCTCGAATGAACTGCACAAGGAACTAATTTACAGACATAATAGAAAAGGTGATACTCTGAAACAATAGTCTACACACAATAATTTAGAAGAAACAAACAATTCAAGCAAGCCATTATCTACTTTTGTAACACGCATGTGGTTACCTAGAGGCAACGAAACTATTGTGATAGACTGTTATCACATCTATTTTGCAGCCAAATGAGATTAAAAGGTTGAACAGTGACAGAACTAATTGTTCTCTAGTGCAGATGATTAATAATGAATTATTTAAATCATCCATTTACTCGCTCTCACATTGTTTCAAACCTGTACGACTTTCTTTATTCTGTGAAACATAGAAAAATATATTTTAAAGGATGTTTCAACTGTTTTTGTCCATATAATGAAAGTCAGCGGGGTCCAATATTTGTTGTGGACAATATCGACTTTCATTTTATGGACACAAAAATATATTGAGACACTTTTCAAAATATCTTCCTTCGAGTTTCATAGAAGTAATTAAGTCATTAAAGCTAGAAATTATATAGCAAAAAAAAACAAAAAAACAATAACAACAAAATTACTAAAATAATACACTAAAATTAAAATGTATGTAGGATTAATTCATGATGATTGGGCCATTTTCCCCATTCATCTCAATTTACCTGAATTCACTCTAAATAATACTAAAATAACAAGAACAGGAATCTGTGAAAAATAGAACATTCTGATAAATTTAATTCATTTGTGAAGTTACAAAGAATGCACAGGCCAACTCATCTAGATGCAAAGGGCTTCTCAGACAGATTTGGGCGGCCTGTTTTGGCTAATTCACAACAATGGTAGCTTTGTTAGATAGCAGAAATGGGGAGAGGAACCCACTACTTCCTCAGAGTGCTAGTTTCTCAACCAGCCCCGTTTCCCACATGGTTCAGGCCTGTGTGAAACCGACCCTGCAGTCGCAGCCGCAGACCGATCGCTCCACCACAGAGTTCCTGCAGCGACTCTCACGAAGATTCGGCTCCCCGTACCTTTTCAGCTCAGAGAAGTTTTTTTGTTTCTGTCAGTGAACCTTGCCTGACATAAAAGGCCCTGCCAACCCTGTATGCAGCAGACAGCATTTAGAAAAGCTCCGAGAGTAGTTTTGGATACCGAACATGGGGAAAATGTGTAAATTGCATCAACTGTGAAGGAAGAGGGCAGTCTCACTAAGAATCCAGCCAAGGTGGCAACAGAACTGTGTCATACTGGGCAACCTAGACTGCACGACATGCCTCTCGATTAGAGACACGGAAACCTGAACATGACCAAAGGAACTTTCTCAACCCATGGTTCAAAGTCCTACATATATCCGTGTGTGAATGCATGTGGAATAAATGAAACAGACTTGGGTGGGGCTGAGCTTATGGCTCTTTCTTAAATGTATGAAGGAGTTTCAGCCAAAAATGTGCAGCACAACGAAGTAAACACAGAGTGAATTAAGTGTCGCAGACTATGAACTAGATAGCTTGTTCCTGTTTAAACATTCAGCTCAATTTTAATAGGACAGAAATATGAGTACAGACCTTGATAAAAGCATACTAAATAAACAATGTTGAAGAATGAACTTTAAAGATGGACAGACATAGATAGATAGATAGATAGATAGATCGTCACATGATAATTGTTTGAGGACATGCTGGATGTCTCTGGGGGTTGAGATGTCATGCACAGGTCTCACATCTGCAGCAGCAGAGGATGACAGCAGCTGGTATGAGCTACTTACTGTTTGAACATCTTCTCCATGTCTTTGATCTGCTTCCTCGAGAACTCCTTGAACTCGGTGTAGGGGTTAAACACCTTCATGCTGGGCTGCTGGTGTTCACCGACGCCCTCGTTCAGCTCCCCGCGCCGCTGCAGTTTGGCTCCCAGCTCTGAATCCGCGCTGACCGTGGCCGTTTTCTCGTGCGCTCCGTTCTCATGAGCCTCGTCCAGGGCCACCGGCTCGTGCTCGCCCTCCTCTATCTGCAGCCTGCGGTTCAGCTTCGATGACAGCTCGTCCGTTGCCATTTCGCCTTCTTCTGAAATCGAACTACTATCTACGGGGAAAATACAGTGGGGAAACACGCTGAATGCTGCAAAGTGCGCAGTCCATATAAAGATTCAGTGCGTTAAATCCAGATTCAGTTAATTATTTGGTTAAATACGTTTTAAAATGCAAATCATCCGACTTATTGCGTTGTGAAGTGATTCAAACGGGCAGAGCTCGTGAGTGTGACGACGCCTCCGTGATCGCAGACGGTGAAATAAGCTCGTGCTTGTGCCGCTTCACTACGCCACGCCTTTTAAAGAGACGCGCCGGACACAAAAGACCACTTATGATACAAAACCCTAAACTGTGACATCTTTTGTTATTACACACAACAATATAATCTCACCACAGAAGTATGTATTGTTTCTAGTTTATAATATACAGCTATTTGGGAAATGGCCTCATTTAGGCTATTTGTTATTAATTTATTCATGACCGTACACACGAGTGAACCAACTTTTTTGTCGACCAATTCCATAGATAGCCTATACTGAGCTGTCAAGTCATGTCATCAATTTTAAAAGCAATTCGCCATGCATGCTTGCTTATTTATTTATTTATTACCGATACCTATAAAATAATTACTTTAAGTAGCCTACTTTAAATTGAACTAACTTACTATATCTTGTGACTAAATGTTGACAGTTAATGATGTATCTAATAGGAATTATCTTGAAATCTACCTCTCTTGTTTTCTTGTAGACTCACGCGGAAGTTATGCCTGCATAAAGCTCTGGAGATTTCCACTGAATTTCCACAAAGCACTTGTCATTTACTAAATTGTACTCATTCATCACCTCTTGCATGTACACATATTGTTTCTTTTATTATTTTTTATATGAAATGATTCATATTTTTGCTAATCTGACTATGTTTTCAATAGGCGTTGGCCTACTACTATAGCTTGAGCTGTATAACACATTTTACTATGTTTAAATCTATTCCACATAATTCATCAGATCTTTCCTTAAAATTAGTGCTGAAAAACCCCTAGCACATTCTGTTTGGGTATCAGTGATGTGAGAAACACATTCACGTATGCAAGATAAACATAACATTTTGTTTATTTCACAAAAGCGTGAAATTGTGTTCATGTGGGTATATAGGCCTATGTGCTGCCAGTTTAGTAGGTGTTAGTACAAACCCAATTCCAAAAAAGTTGGGACACTGTACAAATTGTGAGTAAAAAAGGAATGGAATAATTTACAAATCTCATAAACTTATATTTTATTCACAATAGAATATAGATAACATATCAAATGTTGAAAGTGAGACATTTTGAAATGTCATGCCAAATATTGGCTCATTTTGGATTTCATGAGAGCTACACATTCCAAAAAAGTTGGGACAGGTAGTAATAAGAGGCCGGAAAAGTTAAATGTACATATAAGGAACAGCTGGAGGACCAATTTGCAACTTATTAGGTCAATTGGCAACATGATTGGGTATAAAAAGAGCCTCTCAGAGTGGCAGTGTCTCTCAGAAGTCAAGATGGGCAGAGGATCACCAATTCCCCCAATGCTGCGGCGAAAAATAGTGGCACAATATCAGAAAGGAGTTTCGCAGAGAAAAATTGCAAAGAGTTTGAAGTTATCATCATCTACAGTGCATAATATCATCCAAAGATTCAGAGAATTTGGAACAATCTCTGTGCGTAAGGGTCAAGGCCGGAAAACCATACTGGATGCCCGTGATCTTCGGGCCCTTAGACGGCACTGCATCACATACAGGAATGCTACTGTAATGGAAATCACAACATGGGCTCCGGAATACTTCCAGAAAACATTGTCGGTAAACACAATCCACCGTGCCATTCGCCGTTGCCGGCTAAAACTCTATAGGTCAAAAAAGAAGCCATATCTAAACATGATCCAGAAGCGCAGGCGTTTTCTCTGGGCCTGTGGCAAAGTGGGAAAACTGTTCTGTAGTCAGACGAATCAAAATTTGAAGTTCTTTTTGGAAAACTGGGACTCCATGTCATCTGGACAAAAGAGGACAAGGACAACCCAAGTTGTCATAAAGAGGAAGCTGCGACAAAGACCTAAGACAGTTGAGCAACTAGAAGCCTGTATTAGACAAGAATGGGACAACATTCCAATTCCTAAACTTGAGCAACTTGTCTCCTCAGTCCCCAGACGTTTGCAGACTGATATAAAAAGAAGAGGGGATGCCACACAGTCGTAAACATGGCCTTGTCCCAACTTTTGAGGTGTTGATGCCATGAAATTTAAAATCAACTTATTTTCCCCTTAAAATGATACATTTTCTCAGTTTAAACATTTGATATGTCATCTATGTTGTATTCTGAATAAAATATTGAAATTTGAAACTTCCACATCATTGCATTCTGTTTTTATTCACAATTTGTACAGTGTCCCAAGTTTTTTGGAATCGGGTTTGTATGTGCAATATCAGCATAAGATCTGATGCCATCAGCTAAATGACTAAAGGCTGATTCATGAAACAGGAAGCCACACACACATACTTCGTCTCTGAGACATCCCCTCTATAGTGATAGAGGAGGGGCTGCACTCACTACCTGTGTTCTCTCCTTAAATGGACAAAGAAAGAAAGGTAGGATTTCACCACTGAGAGAAAGGAGTGTTTTGTTCATCACACCTCTCTGAGGAGCTAATGTGATCTGGCATGCCATAAAACCACCACACACTGAAAATATTTCCTTTGTGTTGTGTGCATGGTGAAAACCCAGTCTGCATTAAAAGGGCCAGTAGGCTACTCATGATGCAGATGGCTGCTTTATAAACATGTTTTCCCCCAGAGAAGATTCAGATACAATTATGAGAGCCATAATTCACTAGGGCCTCCTCTTACTACTCTCTGGCACAGCCTTTTGCCTGGAGGAAATATTGAACTGTAATCGTTCTTGCTTTCTGTACTTTTGTGGGATATATCTGGGTCACACAAAATAAGCAAGCTGAAGAGAGTCACATACTTCGTCTCTGAGACATCCCCTCTATAGTGATAGAGGAGGGGCTGCACTCACTACCTGTGTTCTCTCCTTAAATGGACAAAGACAGAAAGAAAGGTAGGATTTCACCACTGAGAGAAAGGAGTGTTTTGTTCATCACACCTCTCTGAGGAGCTAATGTGATCTGGCATGCCATAAAACCACCACACACTGAAAATATTTCCTTTGTGTTGTGTGCATGGTGAAAACCCAGTCTGCATTAAAAGGGCCAGTAGGCTACTCATGATGCAGATGGCTGCTTTATAAACATGTTTTCCCCCAGAGAAGATTCAGATACAATTATGAGAGCCATAATTCACTAGGGCCTCCTCTTACTACTCTCTGGCACAGCCTTTTGCCTGGAGGAAATATTGAACTGTAATCGTTCTTGCTTTCTGTACTTTTGTGGGATATATCTGGGTCACACAAAATAAGCAAGCTGAAGAGAGTAACACATAAACACACAAAGGAATCTCCCCATGTCTCTTTCCATCATCCATCTCGTTCTGTCACCCTCTTGTGTAGTTACTGAAACTCTAAAGTGTTGACTCATTAGAAAGTGACATCTTTTTTAAACTATGACCTAGAAAAACAAGATATCACAGTATATCTAAGCTGCTGAGGAATTGTGTAAGTGTGTGTGTGTGTTTATGTGTGTATTAGGCAGATTGCACAGCCCTCAGCTATGTATGAGCTAGCTGCAAATGAGCATCATGCTAGTCTGTGTGAACTGTTTGAATCTGGTCCTTGGATAGACGCCCAAACTCATAGCAGTCTATTTTCTTTGTGTGAGAAATGAAACAGGAAACCATGCAGAAAAAGAAAGGGAGACTTTGAATAAAAAGGAAAATAGGCAATTATCCAGCATAAATATGTATTGTTAAAAAATATTATAATATTACGTTTATCTAAAATATATATATTTTAAATATATTGCCTGAATCATACAACAAACAAAACTTCTCTATGCATTCTGAAATGCATCATTAAAAAAAAAAGTTGAATTGTCAGTTTTGATTTCACGGTGACTTTCATGGTGACATTTTGCTATATAAGGACATGCATTTGTATTGTTATGAAATATCATAACATTATAACAGACTAAAGTAGCAAATTATGTGAAATCTCCTGATGTCTTTGGCTCAATCGCAGTACCCAAGCCTGATTCAGTGTGCGCTTACATGGTTATGAGTGGTCAGAGTGAAGCCGTGTTTGTGTCCGTGAGCTTCAGTGAGTTTGGGTGCTCGCCAGCATTTGAGACAGACTGTCCAACTCAAGCCAATTTTACAGTTCTGCTGCTCTTTCTATTCAAACTCCTTCAAAGCCTCCAGCTCATGATCTCTCCTTTAACATCTCCTGCCAGGTCTTTGTTTCCCCCTTATCAGCACGCACAGACACACCCACTTAGAAGGCAATAGGAAATTCAGATTTGGAGTCTGTAATAAAACAACTTCAAGGTTTAGGCACCATTTACAGCAGTGGGTTAACGAGATTTAAAGACATTAGGCTAAAAACGAATTAGCTGGTGCAACTGGGGTTGTAAAATCTATTAATGACACATTGACACAGTGTGATGTTTGGCTATAAAACTCCTGGCAGTCAAGTCTGTGGTGGATGGCATTAGTTCAGGCCTGGAGTTAAACGCATACATGCACATACACACAAAGAGGATAATGGTAGTACTAGTCCCAAAGGAGAATACACTGACAGATCTGTGAATACAGTACAATGAGGATCAGCTGTTTTATGAATTATTAATGAACACAAGCCCAGTGAGTCCATTGATTCAGGCTGCTGCCAGTAAAGTGAGAAAATAAGCAGCTCTCTAATGAAACTCACTGTATCATTCAGAAACAATAGTCAGGTATGAACAGATCTGGTCTGACAGCTGTCTGAGTTTCAAAACACCCGAACAACAGAATGCATCTACAGTTATAGGTAGGGCCGGATTATCCAATGAGCATTATGGAATCGGGCCCAGGGGCCCATGCACACTTGCGGCCCAAGCGAGGGGAAGAAAAAATTTCAGACTCAGAGTGTTACACTATATGCAAATAGCCAACCTTGTTGGCAGAGGTTATTTACACTAGCTCCAATGTCTGGTTGACATAGAACATTATAAAGATGCACGTAGGGTGTAAAGCGCATGGCTCTATGTTTTGACGCGATCGTCCGGCGTTTAAATACACCTTTTGCTGAACTCATTCTTCTCTTTTTTTCCCCCATCATATATCAGATCAGAAATGACATTTATTTTCAACAAAAATGAAGGAAATATAATTTTTTTAAAAATATTTCACTAGAGGAGAGTAGAGAAAAGGATGGGGGGCCCTTAAAAGACATTGTGCCCAGGGGCGTTTTAATTTTTAATCCGGGCCTGGTTATAGGAAAATAATAAAGTTATCCCTATATTGGCAAAATTGTATCAAAAAGCAAATTACAATGCTCTATGGAAAACTCATTTCTGATTGGTCAATCATGGCAACCACTGTATATCAGTATGCTCATCCGGTATAAATAAAACTGGTGTTACTTTCATGTTTCTCGTATCACACCACGGATTTGCGTTCTGTTGTTTCATACAAACTGTGGTGCAATCTTGTGTATCATGCAATTGTGAAAATGATCTCGCAGGACTTCAGTATTACCATTAGTTTAATAGTGCTGATCTTGTTGATGATTGTTTTGCAGTATGCATGCATGTTTACACATGGACTAATTTTTTCTTAGTGAAATCTTAATATACTTAATATAATATAAGTAAATAATACAGGTAAAAATTTAAATATTAATAATACTAATAATAACTTAAAATATTAAATATCAATCCTCCTGGACTGGAAGTTATCTCTTACTCTAGGGTTTCCCAAACTGGGGTTTGTGAGTTGATGAAAAGCTAATAATGAATGAAATAATACAAATGTAAATGAATAATTTAAAACGAATAATTTACAAATAAAAACATAAATCTAAATAAAACACTTACTGAAAGATTAAATTTTAACTGTTTACCTGCCTGTCATGTGACCATTAACCGAAATCTGAGAAACAAGAACTGTGAACATACAAATGTGTCATTAATTATAAAAAATATTAACCTAAAATCTCAGGAGGCACTTTAATTAATCTATAGGTTTAGCTAACAAAAAAGTCTGGGAATGCCTTACTCTACATGTGTGTTACCTGCAAATCAAACCTGTGACCTTACCAGCTGAGATACAGGAATGGCAAGTTTAGTCAGTTTGTTTGTTAGAACAATACACTGAATTATAAGAATACTTGAATGACCTGAATTACAAGACACAACCATCTTCTTCCACATCTGGAAACAATACCTCGCCAAAACTGAATGATTTGCACTGGTTTTGAGACAAGTCAAGGACAGATGCTGGGTGGACCATGAGTGCATCTGTTCAGTGTGAGGTAAGGCAATGAGAAAGAGAGAGCAGTCAAGAAACATTCAAGGGAAGGTGAGATCTCTGTATATCTGAATCTAGTTTCTTTTGATTTGGCTCAGAGAGCTGTATGTTGTCCCACCCAGGAGTCTGTTCTCAAATTAGCCATGAATTCACTGAAATATATAGACAGGGAAGGTAAAGGGTATAAGAGAAACTTAACCTTGGACACAAATGCAGTGACACATAATTAGGCAGAACCGATTAGGTCTCATGATGTGCCTTGATAAACATTTAGTTTGTCCAAGTCCATTTATTTGTGCTAGAAGATTCAGTCATGTTGTAAATCATTTTGAAATGGATTATTTGTATAGATCCTTCAGAGTCAGTCCTTACCTTTCTTAATTTACAGAAAGACAGAAACTCAGATGAATGAACACATAGAAAGTCAGCAACAACTACAATGTAAACAAGCTAAACAAGACAACGCCTAAGTAGATGAACAGGACATGCAGCATAATTTTATTCATGCATCTAGCATTTTTTTACCATTAAAAGGGATTACACATAAATCAATGATTAGTATTTTATATATATATATATTTATTTATTTATTTATAATTTTAAACAGTTTCCAGAACTCATAAACACAAAAGAAATGCCCTGAAAACCCTTTTGGGTTGGCTTTAAAAGCCTCTATTTTAGATGTTGACTCTCACAACCTTTCAAGCAAAAGTTCACTGAGTGTTGGATTGAGCACAGTGCAGTGCTGTAAAGCGCAAATGTGATTGTATCTGTTGAACTGTATCTCTCTCAGTCAAGGCCTGAGGAGAGAGTTTATTCAACTGTGACGAGAGGGGCGGGGCCGAGAGCCGTGGGAACAGAGCGACCAAGGCCTGAGGAGAGAGTTTATTCAACAATAGAGTTAACAGATACCACTGAAGAGTGTAGTTTAGCCTGGGTAAATCTCCTAGTCAAATATCTAACTGTAGTTTAAGTCAGAATTTGGATTGTTTTGCTTTCCATGAAGAGACATGTTTGATCCTGTTTATCTGAGGGAAAAGTCTGTCTCTTTCTGTGTGCTTTCTTTGAATATGGGGTGCCTCAAGGCTATTTCACTGAGCTAATTCCTGATCTCGTTTTTCCGCCTCTCTTTGTTTTTAAAGGTGTAGTGACCCATATAAGTAGAATTTGCTCATTACACTGTACAGAACTTTCTTTATGTTTGAAATGCATCCAATTTTTTTTAAAATATGCATCCAATCAACCTCACCAACCACTGGTATTTTACTGCCATTTCCATTCAGATTAAGTACTTTTATCCTTTAATGAATCCATGTGCGATAGGAGTGGGCGCCGTTCAGCTGGGATCAAACTGTACAAAATTTGTAGTTGACAGTGCTATTACACTGTTAGTTTGTGTTACTATTACAGTGACACTGATAATACTGGCTATATCTAATTTTATCAATGCTTTGGCAATGAAAACCCACCTAGAAAGTTTTTTTCTGAACCTTTTCAGCTGTGATACTCCTCCTGTTCAGCCGATGTCAGTCTTTGTTCATTAAGTGAACTGTGCCTTGCTTATCTCATTGTAAACCATGTACAATAGAGTTAACAGATACCACTGAAGAGTGTAGTTTAGCCTGGGTAAATTAATAGTTATTTTTTACATAACACATCTCCTAGTCAAATATCTAACTGTAGTTTAAGTCAGAATTTGGATTGTTTTGCTTTCCATGAAGAGATGTTTATCTGAGGGAAAAGTCTGTCTCTTTCTGTGTGCGTTCTTTGAATATGGGGTGCCTCAAGGCTATTTCACTGAGCTAATTCCTGATCTCGTTTTTCCGCCTCTCTTTGTTTTTAAAGGTGTAGTGACCCATATAAGTAGAATTTGCTCATTACACTGTACAGAAGTTTCTTTATGTTTGAAATGCATCCAATTTTTTTTTAAATATGCATCCAATCAACCTCACCAACCACTGGTATTTTACTGCCATTTCCATTCAGATTAAGTACTTTTATCCTTTAATGAATCCATGTGCGATAGGAGTGGGCGCCGTTCAGCTGGGATCAAACTGTACAAAATTTGTAGTTGACAGTGCTATTACACTGTTAGTTTGTGTTACTATTACAGTGACACTGATAATACTGGCTATATCTAATTTTATCAATGCTTTGGCAATGAAAACCCACCTAGAAAGTTTTTTTCTGAACCTTTTCAGCTGTGATACTCCTCCTGTTCAGCCGATGTCAGTCTTTGTTCATTAAGTGAACTGTGCCTTGCTTATCTCATTGTAAACCATGTATGAAACTGGCACATAGTCTCTGCAGTTGAACTTGATTTTTTTAGACATCTCACTGGACTTACACATTTATTTAAATCACATCATATTTAGTTTTCGAGGCTTGTTCAAACAATGAAGGCTGTTTCCACAGAACACATGTAATGTAATTCATGTTGACATTGAAAACAATTTAAAAGCATGACATTCTGTGTGAACTGCCATTATGGAAATATGCTTTCTACATCTTAAAAAGAGGTGAATTTGGTTGAGTAAACATTGCAGGAAACATTCAGGAAACATTCCTGAAATCTGCAGGAAGTTCTGAGGATCAGTAAGAATTCTGAGACAACAGTGAGATTTTCTTCCTTTTCAGTTTTCTTTATCCTTGTGTTTGGGCATCTAAGGACATCTGCGATTTTACACGTTACATCATCCCCTCCTTCCTTACATTTTATGCATTCTTTCTTTCTTGAGTATCTCTCACAGGAGGTCGTTTTGCATTCTGTCAGTCAGTTGTCTCACTGGTATTTCACTCTGAACTGTGCCCTCTAGAATATGCGCAGTTCTCTGGGGATTAATTTGCTGAAAACTTGGCCCTGCTTCTGCATAGACATGGTATGCCCCATAACTCTCTGCCTGCCCACTGGAAAAGGGTGTGGAGGTGCTGGCATCCTTATTGTTGCACTGCTGAAAGTTCTTCACCTGCCGGTCCTTTATTCCTGGTGTGGGACTGGCTTTACTGTGGCTCAAAAAAATCCTGTGGCGGAGAGTTTGAGTATCCTTACTTAGTGATTTGCGAAAGTTGGGTTTGAAGAGAAGATAAACCATAGGGTTGTAAATGGTGGAAGATTTGGCCAGAATGGCTGCCAGTGCAAAGGCGGTGGGTGGGACCTGTTCATTGGCGCTGAAAGCAGCCCACATGGCAACAATGGCATACGGGCTCCAAGCCATAAGGAAGCCAATACATACAGCCACTGAGAGCTAGAAAGAAAACACACCACATATACTGTACTTAGTCGACATGCAATTAGACAGAATTATTTGTTTTTAAATGTTTTAAGATCATATTTTGACCTCTGTAACCCATATTCTCTCTCCCACACACACTACTTCAGGAAGAATGCATTTAATTGATCAAAAGTGACAGTAAGCACTGCTAAAAATGATTTTCTTAATCAGTATTTTTGTCTTTTCCAGTACAAATATTTTTTTTTGCAGTGAAGACATTTAGTGTCATGAACAGTCATACATTTGTAATGTTACATTTATAATGTTACAAAAGATTTCTGTTTAAATAAATGCTGATCCTTTGAACGTTCTATTCATGAAAGAATCCTGAAAAAAAATTCTGAAAATATTCTGCCAAACCTCTGAACTGTATGTTCTATGTAATATGAACAGAACAAGCTGCCATATTCATTTATTGTCAGCATTACTGCTTATTTTATGTGTCTGTTGATGACCCAGATCGCCAAATGTGTGTAAATGTATGCAATGTACACATATGTTCTGAGGGGACATTTGTGTGCCTCAATAATCAACATTCAGCACCAGTATATTCAACAGTGCAGCACTCACTGCCAACAGCAAAGTTACACATGGATACAGTATACCAGGGCTTCATGACACAGTTTTTTAAAAATAAGGCTGGTACAGCCAGCCCTTGTTCAGAGGACAGAGGATGGGTAATCAGCATTACTTTTTGAGGGACGTTAAGTACATACTCAGCAATAGTATCACATTCGTGCTGTCTGCTCCACAGGGCAATAAAATATGTTATATTTGCACAGTGTGAACGTGTGGACACCACATGTGCTTTTGTACACTTTTATGTCCCAGGGGTTGATTTGTATTAAAACTAACAGCTTTTTTGCTATATAAAAGTCACTGTAAACACAAAAAACAACAACAATCAACCCATAAAGCTTACTTACCTTGACAATAAGTGTGTGTGCGTTGGTCACTTTAGTTTGTGGTGAGACGTGCTGTTGAATGGCTTGGTGAGACCCCCTCACTGTGAGCAGGATGAAGGTGTAAGAGAGGATGATGATGGTACAGGGGACAATGTAACAAAAGATAAAGAGACTGATGATGTAAGCCATGGCAAGGGCATCATGGGATGGAGTGTACCTTGGAACATACAATGATGAAAAAGCATGAATGCAGAATCTGTTTGCGTACATTTCACATATTAATGCTAAAATGTTTGTGGTCATACCAGTTTATGCAGCAAGCGGTTCCGTACGGTTCTGGCCCAAAACTCCCCCAGTGGGCCAAAGGTCCCACAGCAAAGACACCAAACTCCAACCACCATCACACAAGCGTGACTGGATGAGAATTTGTTACCTGTGGCAACGAGGACTGCATGAATAAATATTTTGATGAAAAATGGTGTGACTGATCAAAGTGACTAATTGGTCCGGCTCTATGATTCTCCTGACACAGGTCAGTGTTGGAATTATTTTTAATTTCATATCCCACAGAGACAGAAAGAAGAAATGACCTGCTGTTTCAGGCTACAGCAAGCCCTAAATGTGCGCTCATTATATGCTCTTCTTCTTTCTTTCTTTGCTTAATTTGTTTCATCACTCTGTCTCTCCTGTTTTGTCTAATTTTTCCTATATGTTGTTCCACTTGTCCTCGCTTATCTTTTTGCATCTTTCTTCATTTTTGTGTCTCTTTCCATTTGTTTTAACCTCCTATTCTTGCGTATTTAAGCCAGACGGCCTTTTTATTTCACAGTGAACCGATTGTGACAGTTTTCCGAATCTTCAGACAGAACACGGCGCTAACAGTCCAAAACACTCAGACCTGATTCGGCTGTTTGAGATTAGACTTGATAAAAAAAAAAAAAACATTCAGGAGAACAGTATCATTTGGGGCATGTTAACTGATCATGTTAACTGTTAATATTTTAATCTAGACGGGGCCTAGAAATTGTGATTTACTATGACAAGGTCTATCCAGGATTCAGATGCAGGAACCAAAATGACCAATCACCAAACACCTAATCTGAGTAAAATTTGCCTTTGACAAGTAAATGAAACAGAGTGGGCCACTCAGGAGTGGGCCAATAACTTTATTCAGAGATGCAACATTGTTTGAAGTGCAGTCAAATTAAAGACATATAATTAAAGATAAATACATCTGTTTCACTGACATCTGGTTTACCGTTTTGCTTCACAAAAACAAAAGTATGAGTAACAAAATCACAACGCTTCTTCATGTTATTTAACAGGTGGCATTTTATCAAGAGACAGAGACTCACCTCATCATTATACCATGTTTATATTTAAAATATTGCTAAGAAAAGCACAATATCATTTCATAATGGTTTATAAAATAATAGTTTGGTTAAAGGGAGACAAAAGATCATTATACCATAATTTGGGATGCAGACTTTGAGGCAGCATACTGACGACAAAGCAGTCAGGTTTGTTAGGCTGCATAAGCCAAATAGAACCCCGCACACAGCATAGCACAGACATGCTACCTCCCCAAACAACCACCTACAGAGAAAAGAGAGAGATCATTTTACTGTTTTTGCTTGAACTCTGAAATACTCCTTTTCTTTGTTTTTACTTTAGAACCATGATACTTTACTGAAAAAATACATCAAACAGTATAAGGCATTTGCAATGGGTGAAACTTTGAAACTGTAACTTGCCAAGCTATAGCTATAATTCTGCAATTGCAGCATTTATCTGGCACCAAAAACATAAACAATACCATAAGATTGAACTTTAAGATGTAACTAATAAACATAGAAAACACAAAATTATAAAACACATGTTCATAAGTGTTAAATAGCAGCATTTAACTATATTTCCATTTTAAAAGTCGCAAGTGTTCAAACGAGCCAGTGAATCGTATCTTTTAACAGTGCATTTGAATTTATTTTTGAACCTTGTATAAAAACCGATTCAATAAAATGAATCAGACAGAATGCTACAACGTGAAAGAGGGGCAGAGGGTGCATATATAACTTCTTGACTCTATTAGAGTAAAAAAAACTGTGAAGCAGGATCTCACCTGTGTGCTAGAGCAGAAGGGATGGCAAGAGGAAACAGAAACAGGGTCATCCCTAGCTCACTCACAGACATGTTCACGACGAAAAACTCTGCTGGCTTCAGAGATGACCTTTTACGGTAGGCTACAAACAACAGCATGCCATTTTCCAGGAGTGACAAGACACCTGGGTGAGAAAAAGAGATCTATCCATCCACTCTCTCACCTATTCATCTTTTCATCAAAGTAGCTACTGAATTTTGTAAAGCTGCATTGAAAATGTGCCCCCGACAGTGTGACATCTCTATCCCATTGCTGACAAACCTGTCACATGAACATTTGATCATAGAGCTTAGAAATGCTAAGCAAACCCTGCTAGGTATGGTGAAGTAGTCTAGAATAACAATGATCCTTATTTCTTTTAACAGACTGAAGTTGGATCAACCCATGAGCTTCAATAATGCAAGCAATTTGTCAGCCGCATCGGAGGTATAATTAAAGTTCTCACTTCTAAAGAAACATTAATATCAAGCAGACCAGAACTATTGCACACATTCATGGCCACCCCATTCTCTTTCCCAAAGTAATTATATACGTGGCCATCTCAGAAAAATTGATTTTAGAATATATTTGATCATCCTTTATGTAGGACTAACAGATTTAAAAATTATTTTATACCAGCTGCTATTGGTCTTTTAAATTACAAACAACTTTATGTATATTATAAAGTCTTTTATGGAAGTCTTTGTTTTTGTCCGTGTGTTGTGGTGGTGGGTGTTTGTTTTGTTGATTGTATGGTTTACTGCTGGCTGTGAAACAAATTGCCCTCTTGGGGATAATAAAGTTGACCTTGACCTTGATCCTCAGGACAATTTGGCCAAGGTGGACACAGGCAGGGTAAGAAGCAGAAGGAGCTTAATGGCAGGTGAACCGTTTCTCCTCTGAGTTATTCATAAAGAATAGGTATTCAAAGTCATTGGGGTGTTGAGCGTTGTCCTGCTCTGATGAAACCACATTGGAACATGTAGAAGATCAGAATGTTACGGTGGTTGTGGACTCACAGAACAATGAATAAAGTGATCCCATGAGGATGTCGTGCTGTCTGGAGATTGTGGACACGAACAGGGCTGTTTTTGACACATTGCCCATCTGTGGGGAAGAAATAGAATGTCAGATACAGTTCCAAACAGAACTCCCAACACATTTCTGTTCTCAGACGCATTGGCTTTAGATTGTGATCTCGTATTACTTTTTTTTCTTGTGTGGAACACAAAAGGAGATATTTAGAAAGTCCATGTCTTTAGTAAAAAAAATAATAATAAATTGTTCCACTCAGGCTTTGAATAGGTCTGAGCTGCACCTAAAAGTTCCTCTGAGATTGTTTCATATTCTAATTCATGTTTTTTCAGGGAAAGTTGACTTAACGTACTTGTCGTTCTTCTAATTCTGACAGATCTGTCAAATGTTCAACACTTCAATCAATTAACATTTGGCTGAATTTAGACCTTTCATTGTAGCAGGCAAATTGCCAGTATTAATCAGCGAGTTTTTTAGTTCTGGTTCAACAGTCTGACAGGTCAGCTGTGTGTTCATTCATACTGTGCATAGTCAGTGAGACAGTCTAATTGACCAGGCTGGTAATCTTGTTGATTTGGGCTCTATGAACAATTGCATTTTTAATATTCTTTTTGTCTTTCAGCGGGTGACTTTTATATCACTCTATCTGTGACACATGATAATTGTACTACTTTGTACAATGTATAAACAATTTATACAGCTAATTTATACTATTGTAAACTAAATTTGATTTGGTTGTAATCCGCTAATTCTCTGTGGCTAATATAATCATAATGTAGTAGTAGTTGTTGTTGTTGTTATTTTTATTGTTAAAAAATTCTGAGTTCAGTGTTTCAGTAAATAACATTTTGTGCAATTAAATGATTATGTGGATGTTAAAGGTTGTTCATGGAACCATAGATGCCTATGAAGAACCTTTTTAAAGTCATTTTTAGAGTGAGAAGAAAATGTTCAAAATGTGAATTGTCTTCCTCATTTTCTCCCTAATCTGTTTTTGCTCAGTTCTCTGGTGCAAAGCCCCAGACAACAGGCCATTTTGGTTTGGATCCATTTGACCTAGGAAAACCTATTCTGAGTTCAGTGTTTCAGTAAATAACATTTTGTGCAATTAAATGATTATGTGGATGTTAAAGGTTGTTCATGGAACCATAGATGCCTATGAAGAACCTTTTTAAAGTCAGTGAGAAGAAAATGTTCAAAATGTGAATTGTCTTCCTCATTTTCTCCCTAATCTGTTTTTGCTCAGTTCTCTGGTGCAAAGCCCCAGACAACAGGCCATTTTGGTTTGGATCCATTTGACCTAGGAAAACCTCTAGACTAAAAGCCCAGCTGGATTTTGATTTCAACCATTTTTGTCTCATCATTTTCACCATATACATTTTCTTTCTCTCTGGCTAGGGTCCTTGATGTATTAAAGCAGACAGCACATTTTAAATTAACCTGCCAACTGCTTTTAAACCCTAAAAACACTTCTAGATTCCATTTCTGTAAAAATGCACGTCTCCTGCTGCCATGTCATTTATTAACTCGGAGCCAGAGTGCTACAATTGCCAACATTTTATTAATAACTGTTAATGCTCCTCACCTCTCCTCGCTTAGCCTCTCCTGATATTTTCTATCCTTTTTTTGAGCTGAAAAGAGCAACATAACTTTTTTGGATGATGGTATGCCCATCAGAAGGATCACTTTTCTTAATAAGAACAACAATATGATATACAATAATACATAGCCTGTGTTTTTGATCAATTTCTTTTTCCCTTCATTCATCTCTGGTTAATGTTTTATCTAATCCTCATACTTTCAGAGCTTTTAGTTTTGCAACACTGACCACTACCGTACAAATGTGGTGATGTGGTCTTCTCCACAAAAAGACAAACCACACTTCTACACTCGCCGAAAAAAAAGGTTCAAAAGCTGCCACTGTAGCGGTACCTTTTTAAAAAGCACACTCTTGTACCTTATTTACCCCTGAAGGATGCACATAAGTACCTTAAAGGTACATATACCCAAATGGTATATTTGTACCTTTTGAAACGGTACTGTCCCTTTTTTTCTGAGAGAGTATATAAGCCATATTCTTTCTTAAATTATGTGCCTTTGAAAGACACCTTTTCTCTGGTTGGTCTACATTTACATTACATTTATATATTCATGTAGTGATGTAGAAATTAGGAAAAATGCAAGCAATTTTTGAATTTATCATAAAGGAGCCAACAATGTGTACCACAATAGACTGGAATACTATCGAGCATAATTATTTTCTTATTTTATAAAAATAAAATAGTATAAATTATTATATTTTATAACAGAAACCAGTTTAATTCACAGAACACCTCAAACTAGGCCTTACTAATGTACAGCAAAGTTTAAATTAATTGACGTTTTTCTGTCTACCAATAAGACCAGACAACATAAAAAACAGAAAATAAAATATATATACATTCAATAAGATATTTGCATTCAAAAACACATTTATCACAAAACCGTTAAATATTCCTTTAAAGAACATTCAAAAAGCTCACCCATAACAGTCACCCACAGCATAACCCAGCTCGGTGATGCCTAGTTTAGACGATCCTATATTTCCACTCAATCACAAACCCCAGACAGAACTTACCTTCCAGGGGAGCGTGTGTGCTTGACTACTCACATGGAGTCCAGGCAGAATCCAAAGTATATGGCAAAACTCACACGCACAAATAGAATGACAGAGAGATACTGAAAGACATAAAAGAGGTATATCCCCAAATTCAGAGTGCTTGAGCTCTGGTGCTCGGTGCTGGAGGATGAGTAGGTGAATGGCGGTCAATCCGCTTTGAGAGTGAGCAACTCTACAACTGTTTCTTGATGTGAAGGACTGACATAATCTGAACAGACTCAGAGTCAGAAAGCCACGTCTGATGTTGCTTAGAAAGCACACACTCTCTGCTACTGGTCCTGTCGCTTTTTCTCTCCATCTCTCTCCTTTTCTCTCTCTCTCTCTCTCTCTCTGCTCTTCTTGTGTATTATCCCTGTCCCCTTGTTTTTGACCCTCCTCCCCACTCACATTTTATGGCTAGACACTTTCTCTCTTTGTCTTGCTCTCGTATTTTTTGCTTGACTGAAACAGACACATTTTCCTCACACATACAAACCTCATTCTCAAATCTGTGTTTGTCTGACAGCTTTTTTTTACCGGTTTCACCGGTAAAGATTGGGTGTGCATGATAATTTCATTTGATCCAATCATTCTATAATTGTCTCTTGTTTCTCTTGCTTTTATATAAGAACATCAGTGATGGCATTTTCTTCTGGCCACAGGCCATGACGTCATAGCTTTCCAGAAATCTTCTGCATCAACCTGCTGCTAAACAACAAGAAAACTAAGTGTAAAGTTGGATTTTTACACTTTTCTATTTTCAGTTCTTTTGACTGAAAAGAAAAGCATCAGCGATGCAATTAGCTTCCGGAAAAAAACATTGTTCATCAAGACAATCCAAAAAGTGTTCCAAGGTTATTTTGATCCAACATCCAAGACATGCTTCAAAGCAATCCATCTCAATGCATCCCATACATTTTTAATAGAATCTGAACTGCGGTGGAGATTACAGCAAGAAGCAGCCACCTACGATGGGATGCTTTAGATAGGGATATTTTGGACTGGTAAATTATGCATATTATATCATAACTTCATAATCCTTCATAAACATACATATAGATGAGCAAATCTTTCAGGATTAGGCCTGGAATGAGCCAAGGATATCTAAAGGAACACTATCAAAACATATCTGTATTCATTTTAGACTATAAAATCCAATTCCTGTCATTCCAGCTCATTCACTAATTAATTTCATCAAAACATTATTAAAGAGCTACAGTGCAAGATTTTTTTTGGTCAAATATCCGAAGGTCCAAACAACCAGAATTATCTCCTTTGACTTCCACAGGTCTAACAAGCAAAGACAAGATGCATTATTTAACCCTCCCCCCACCCTGCTTGCTTATGGCCCCCAAAACTCTAAACACGCCTCTGATTTACTCAACAGACTCATTCAAATACACTGATTAATTCAAGAAAGAACAAACCACTGCCATCATGAGTGAGTCATTGAATCATTCATTCGACTGATTCCTTGAGAAACAGCTTCCTCAGCTTCTTTCGAAACTAGTGCCGTTGGTGGAACACAGATAGACAAAGCAACTGACAACATTGCATCTAAAATGTAAGTTACCAAACATTTTGGATAATGAAACTGTTGTATAAAAGCAATATCAAACCAGTGACGTAATATTTTAGCAAGAGTTGATGTAAAAGCAATGTGTTTCTTTTGCAAACTAAGACTGTGGTCTCAGCATATGTGTGTGTCTGTTCCTGGTTTCCTGCTATTGCACTGTTTAAATTACTTCTCAATGTCAGTAGGTGAAAATAGGCTTCTGTAACTGCAGGGTAACCAGAATGACTGCATGAAGCCAAGAATAACAGGGAAAAGCAAGGATGGGCAGATGGATTGAGGGAGGGAGGGCTGGATGATGAGATGATATTGCAAGCTTCAGGTTGACAGAGCAAATATTGTGCATCTGACACAGCAGCACACGGTTTTGAAAGACACATGATCCCATGCAGACATATGAAATATTATATATATGTGACCCTGGACCACAAAACCAGTCATAAGGGTAAATTTTTTGAAATTGAGATTTATACATCATCTGAATGCTGAATAAATAAGCTTTCCATTGATGTATGGTTTGGTATCGGACAATATTTGGCCGAGATACAACTATTTGAATATCTGGAATCTGAGGGTGCAAAAAAATCTAAATACTGAGAAAAACGCCTTTAAAATTGTCCAAATGAAGTTCTTAGCAATGCATATTACTAATCAAAAATTAAGTTTGAATATATTTACAGTAGGAAATTTACAAAATATCTTCATAGAACATAACATAACATAACATAACATCTTTACTTAATATCCTAATGATTTTTGGCATAAAAGAGAAATTGATAATAATTTTAACCCATACAATGTTTTGTTGGCTATTGCTACAAATATACCCCAAATATATATATATATGTATATATATATATATATATATATATATATATATATATATATATATATATATATACGTCCATAGGGATAGGATTTTTTTTCTATTGTTGGTGTTAAGATTTTGTGCTTATTTCTGTGTATTCTCCCTGTTTGTGCTTTCCTAAATGTATATGTAAGTATGTATGTCCTGTAAGTATATATAAGAGAGAGAGAGAGAGAGAGAGAGAGAGAGAGAGAGAAAAAGAGAAATTGATAATAATTTTAACCCATACAATGTTTTGTTGGCTATTGCTACAAATATACCCCAAATATATATATATATGTATATATATATATATATATATATATATACATGTTAGCCAGTGTTTTCCCTGTTCATCATCACCAATTACATCACCAACTGTACACCAGTTACATCAATTACATACAAAATTGCTAAAGCAAAATTATAAAAGTATATATTTTATAAAGCAAAATTATAAAATTAAAAACTAAAAATAAAACATCTAATATACATAATTTATTATAATAAATTATATTGAATTATATATTTATATTTTACTGACATTATGGTGGCATACTTTGGCCTGTGTTAGATGCAATTCTGAGGCTAGATTGGTTAAGTCATGCCGAAAATTGTCTTTTGTTTTCAGAAGAAAGGAAACAGCATGATTTGTTTTCACTAATTTCCACCACCTCGTGTAGCAGCCAACAATACAACAATATTCTCACTTATGTCACGCACAGGAGGAGATGATTCATTGTTTGGTTTTGACGTACAGGTACATCTCAAAAAATTAGAATATCATGAAAAAGGTCAATAGTTTTTGTCACTCATTTCAGAAAGGGAAACCAATATATTATATAGATTCATTACACATAGAGTGAAATATTTCAAGCCTTACAGATAATGAAAACCCAAAATTCAGTATCTCAGAAAATTTGAATATTGTGAAAAAGTTAAATACTGGAAAGTCATGGTGTCACACCCTAATCAGCTAATTACCTCAAAATACCTGCAAAGGTTTCCTGAGCCTTTAAATGGTCTCTCAGTCTGGGTCAGTAGGCTATACACAATCATGGGGAAGACTGCTGACTTGACAGAAGTCATTGACACTCTCCACAAGGATGGTAAGCCACAAAATGTCATTGCTAAAGAAGCTGGTTGTTCACAGAGTGCTGTATCCAAGCATATTCATAGAAAGTTGAGTGGAAGGAAAAAGTGTGGTAGGAAAAGCTGCACCAGCAAGAATTCGGGGGAGCTTCACAAGGAGTGGACTGAGGCTGGTGTCAGCTCATCAAGAGCCACTACGCACAGACAAATCTTAGACATGGGTTACAAATGTCGCATTCCTTGTGTCAAGCCACTCCTGAACCAGAGACACCACCAGAAGCGTCTTGCCTGGGCTGTGGAGAAAAAGAACGGGACTGTTGCTCAGTGGTCTAAAGTCCTCTTTTCAGATGAAAGTAAATTTTGCATTTCATTTGGAAATCAAGGTCACAGAGTCTCGAGGAAGAGTGGAGAGGCACAGAAACCATGTTGCTTGAAGTCCAGTGT
>NW_015505325.1:1111958-1115819 GCF_001515645.1 Sinocyclocheilus grahami | reverse complement strand
CTTGCCTGACCTGAACCCCATAGAGAATCTATGGGGTATTGTCAAGAGGAAGATGAGAGACACCAGACCCAACAATGCAGATGACCTGAAGGCCGCTATCAAAGCAACCTGGGCTTCCATTACACCTGAGCAGTGCCACAGGCTGATTGCCTCCATGTCACGCCGCATTGATGCAGTAATTCATGCAAAAGGAGGCCCAACCAAGTATTGAGTGCATAGAAATGAACATACTTTTCAGAAGCCTGACATTTCTGTTTAAAATATCCTTTTTTTATTGATCTTATGTAATATTCTAATTTTCTGAGACACTGAATTTTGGGTTTTCATTATCTGTAAGCCATAATCATCAAAATTTCAAGATATAAAGGCTTGAAATATTTCACTCTATGTGTAATGAATCTATATAATATATGGGTTTCACTTTCTGAAATGAGTGACAAAAAATACTGACCTTCTTCATTATATTACAATTTTTTACATGCATATCTGCCTGACATACAATTTTGAATTGTGTTCCACTGCAACTGTTGGAGGAACATTTAGAGGAAAATTAATAGAGTTTCTGTTACAGTATGGTGGTCCATCATCTGCTCAGGAAGAACAGAACAGCAATCTCCTCAACTGAAAACCAGAAATAAGTAGTCTAAATCAATCAATGAAAAATGCTTTTCTGCAACTTGTTAGGCCAGCTGGTCAGCACAGCCATTATGCCACAGAGACAAGATGGATGTTGTTTACACAGAAAAAAAAAATGTTGCCCATATTTCCCACCTCATCTATTAATTTCATCTGGAACCTGTGCTGGACACATCCGAGAGATCATCAGATCCACAGGTTTTAAAATAGCAGACGTTCAATGCTCCAGTTTGAACTTAATCCAGGTTAAAAAATTTACATAATGGAATGGAATTCTGGAATCACAACTGTATTAGCAGTTTGGAATGAGAATCCATCTGGAACCGTTTCCTAAATGAGCCAGAAGATGGAGCTCCTACCTTTTAGTTTGTGTTGATTTCCATGTAAATATGAAAGGTTTAATATATATGTATATGTATATATATATCGCGGTCACCATATATTATATATATATATATATACATACTGTATATATATATAAAATAAAATACATTCAATTATAGTGCATTAGTGCGGTTTTCTTTTCATGTAAAATTTTCTATTTCATACATTTATTTAATTGTTTCCCATAATTCATAATTTAGGAAAGATTAGGAACATTTGCAATGTTCTAAAAACTCAAAATATTTTGATAATCTTTTAACCAGATACTCTGACAGAACTTCAGTTGCATTTTATGTCTTGAAATTATTTTTTTGTGTCCCTGAATAATATTATAAATAATTTGTTCTCTAAAAGTGTCAAGATGGTTTTTATTGACAAGAGTTCCTCTGTTGAATGGAAGTAGAAACTATTGCTGTCTGATGTGGTTTTTGCAGAGAGCTGGTCTTGAAAGAACAAAAGAACAAGCGCAGGATGTTGGAAATCCTTTCAACTGCTGTTTTTTTTCTGATTGATAAATTAACAAACAAGGAATGCAAGGACTTGCATTGTTGAGTAATGCTTTGAATGTTTTGAAAGAAATAAGTGAATTATAAAATAATCATAATAATCAGTTTGTTATCCATGATCTCTCTTACATTTCTTTACCATCATTGGCCATGCAAGAAAAGTTTTAAAGGGGTCATATGATGCGATTTCAATTTTTCCTTTCTCTTTGGAGTGTTACAGACTCTTGGTGCATGAAGAATATCTGTAAAGTTGCAAAGACTAGAGCCTCAAATCCAAAGAGATATTCTTTATAAAAGTTAAGACTTGTCCATGCCCTCCTAAAATGCCTCGTTTAAACACGCCCCCACATATCTACATCACTATGTGTGGAAGATTTGCATAACGCCGCCCAAATGTTCACGCAAAGAAAGAAGGCGTAACTTTTATTCTCGCTGTAGTATTGTTGCTGCCGCCGCCATGTCGTGAAAGTGCTGTGTTTCATTGTGAAAGCAAAACTACTTTGTTTGGTCTTCCAAAAGAGGACAATATCCGCTTCGTCATGCCTGGAGCTGATCCGTGCTGGTCGCTGAGGAAAAACATCAACTTCGGCACTGTCGATCGCCGGATCGACTTTCACCGTGGACGAAGCAGAGTCCAGCCCGGGGTCTTCACATGTGGTTGCCGCAAGCCTCCTTTCCGCCGGGCACCGCTCACTCAAGCCACTGTGTGTTTCATTGTGAAAGCGAAACTACTGTTTGGCCTTCCAAAAGAGGACATAATGTTTCTATAAAGTGGGGCAGTTCCAACTATGCAAGGACAGTCTGGCGCTTCTGACTCACAGACTGTAAGTATGTTTTTTATATTTAAAAAAGGGGAAGTCGTGGCCTAATGGTTAGAGAGTCGGACTCGTAACCCAAAGGTTTGGGCAGTGTAGAGTAGCACTTATTGTTTGTCATTTCTACGATCACAAATGCAGACATGGTTTTATGTTTACACGGCGCAATACGCAACGCAACGCGTAAAAACACAGTATAAGTCATTACAATCAGTAATTATGTCCCCACTGGATGCAACAAATGCCTCGTTTATAATGGGTTTTATTGGTTTTGTCTCGTCGCGCCGGACACATGGAAACCATAGACTGTATGATGGAAACACAGTATGGTAAGGGGCATAACATTTCTGTCACACGCTTGAAGTATTCAGCCAATCAAAATGCACTGGATAGCTGGCCAATCAGAGCACACCTCGCTTTTCAGACCAATGAGCTTTGTAAAAATCGACGCGTTTCAGAAAGGCTGGGCATAGCAAGTAGATATAACTGCAGACCGGAGATCTCCAAAATGGGGCATAAACTCCAAAAGTGGGCAGAACCTCCAAAATGGGGCGGGGTCTCCTCACACAAAGACTTTCACCATTGGCTCTGGCTCCAGCCAATTGTTATTGACTTACATTTCAAAATAAAACTTTATAAATGTAACATTGTTTCTAGTTCATCTAAAATAAAATATGCTATATATGTAAATATTCTCCGTGAGAGCAGAGCCCAAAGCTTGTGGCCTGTGGTGTTCGGACTGGAGTTTAAACATCTGCTTAATGATATAAACAGGAATCACCCACGAGCTCTCGCGAGCCGTCCCAGCGCACTGCAAGGGAAAGATTTCACTCTATCGCTTTGTTCTAAGCAACGGGGGCGTCCCGGGGCTCGAGATTCACAGGGTAGGGGGGGGGTTGTGACGCTGGGTATAACTTAAAAAGGGCCATTGTCCGATGAGGTCCAGTTGGGGAGTTATGGAACGATCTCATATCGCATAATCTTATTAACTGTTTATCTCCTGAACTGCAACTTTCTTTACCACGCTATTCAGCGCCAATCCCGCCGTGCAGTCAATTTCACTGGTTAAGGTTAGGGTCAGGTGTGGGGTAGGTTTAGGGGTTAGCATTTTTTGTAGCATAATGTAGGAAATCAACACTTTAATTGACACAACCAATAAAATCTTTAGAATCAGCTGTGGGGCGGTGTTTGCACTGAAGTGGATTGGGGGAAAAAATTGCACAAGCGTGTCATGTGCCTGTCTGTCAATGGGAGGAGGCCACGCCGTATTTTGAAGCTCCCACCCCGTTTTGGAGTTCCCGCCCCCATTTGGAGATCTCCAGGCTGCAGTTATACCCTTCTCCCAAAGATCAGACAAATATACACATGCATCTTGAAAACCAGATGTTTTGGAAAGTGCTACGCCACGTTTTTGTGCCATCTAGTGGTTTAGATGAAAATACTATCAAAGGCACCTTTTACCCCGTTGTACCCTATATATATATATATATATATATATATATATATATATATATATATAT
>NW_015505325.1:1108758-1111084 GCF_001515645.1 Sinocyclocheilus grahami | reverse complement strand
TATATATATATATATATACATACTGTATATATATATAAAATAAAATACATTCAATTATAGTGCATTAGTGCGGTTTTCTTTTCATGTAAAATTTTCTATTTCATACATTTATTTAATTGTTTCCCATAATTCATAATTTAGGAAAGATTAGGAACATTTGCAATGTTCTAAAAACTCAAAATATTTTGATAATCTTTTAACCAGATACTCTGACAGAACTTCAGTTGCATTTTATGTCTTGAAATTATTTTTTTGTGTCCCTGAATAATATTATAAATAATTTGTTCTCTAAAAGTGTCAAGATGGTTTTTATTGACAAGAGTTCCTCTGTTGAATGGAAGTAGAAACTATTGCTGTCTGATGTGGTTTTTGCAGAGAGCTGGTCTTGAAAGAACAAAAGAACAAGCGCAGGATGTTGGAAATCCTTTCAACTGCTGTTTTTTTTCTGATTGATAAATTAACAAACAAGGAATGCAAGGACTTGCATTGTTGAGTAATGCTTTGAATGTTTTGAAAGAAATAAGTGAATTATAAAATAATCATAATAATCAGTTTGTTATCCATGATCTCTCTTACATTTCTTTACCATCATTGGCCATGCAAGAAAAGTTTTAAAGGGGTCATATGATGCGATTTCAATTTTTCCTTTCTCTTTGGAGTGTTACAGACTCTTGGTGCATGAAGAATATCTGTAAAGTTGCAAAGACTAGAGCCTCAAATCCAAAGAGATATTCTTTATAAAAGTTAAGACTTGTCCATGCCCTCCTAAAATGCCTCGTTTAAACACGCCCCCACATATCTACATCACTATGTGTGGAAGATTTGCATAACGCCGCCCAAATGTTCACGCAAAGAAAGAAGGCGTAACTTTTATTCTCGCTGTAGTATTGTTGCTGCCGCCGCCATGTCGTGAAAGTGCTGTGTTTCATTGTGAAAGCAAAACTACTTTGTTTGGTCTTCCAAAAGAGGACAATATCCGCTTCGTCATGCCTGGAGCTGATCCGTGCTGGTCGCTGAGGAAAAACATCAACTTCGGCACTGTCGATCGCCGGATCGACTTTCACCGTGGACGAAGCAGAGTCCAGCCCGGGGTCTTCACATGTGGTTGCCGCAAGCCTCCTTTCCGCCGGGCACCGCTCACTCAAGCCACTGTGTGTTTCATTGTGAAAGCGAAACTACTGTTTGGCCTTCCAAAAGAGGACATAATGTTTCTATAAAGTGGGGCAGTTCCAACTATGCAAGGACAGTCTGGCGCTTCTGACTCACAGACTGTAAGTATGTTTTTTATATTTAAAAAAGGGGAAGTCGTGGCCTAATGGTTAGAGAGTCGGACTCGTAACCCAAAGGTTTGGGCAGTGTAGAGTAGCACTTATTGTTTGTCATTTCTACGATCACAAATGCAGACATGGTTTTATGTTTACACGGCGCAATACGCAACGCAACGCGTAAAAACACAGTATAAGTCATTACAATCAGTAATTATGTCCCCACTGGATGCAACAAATGCCTCGTTTATAATGGGTTTTATTGGTTTTGTCTCGTCGCGCCGGACACATGGAAACCATAGACTGTATGATGGAAACACAGTATGGTAAGGGGCATAACATTTCTGTCACACGCTTGAAGTATTCAGCCAATCAAAATGCACTGGATAGCTGGCCAATCAGAGCACACCTCGCTTTTCAGACCAATGAGCTTTGTAAAAATCGACGCGTTTCAGAAAGGCTGGGCATAGCAAGTAGATATAACTGCAGACCGGAGATCTCCAAAATGGGGCATAAACTCCAAAAGTGGGCAGAACCTCCAAAATGGGGCGGGGTCTCCTCACACAAAGACTTTCACCATTGGCTCTGGCTCCAGCCAATTGTTATTGACTTACATTTCAAAATAAAACTTTATAAATGTAACATTGTTTCTAGTTCATCTAAAATAAAATATGCTATATATGTAAATATTCTCCGTGAGAGCAGAGCCCAAAGCTTGTGGCCTGTGGTGTTCGGACTGGAGTTTAAACATCTGCTTAATGATATAAACAGGAATCACCCACGAGCTCTCGCGAGCCGTCCCAGCGCACTGCAAGGGAAAGATTTCACTCTATCGCTTTGTTCTAAGCAACGGGGGCGTCCCGGGGCTCGAGATTCACAGGGTAGGGGGGGGGTTGTGACGCTGGGTATAACTAAAAAGGTGCCATTGTCCGATGAGGTCCAGTTGGGGAGTTATGGAACGATCTCATATCGCATAATCTTATTAACTGGTTATCTCCTGAACTGCAACTTTCTTTACCACGCTATTCAGCGCCAATCCCGCCGTGCAGTCAATTTCACTG
>NW_015505325.1:1106452-1108748 GCF_001515645.1 Sinocyclocheilus grahami | reverse complement strand
TGTAGGAAATCAACACTTTAATTGACACAACCAATAAAATCTTTAGAATCAGCTGTGGGGCGGTGTTTGCACTGAAGTGGATTGGGGGAAAAAATTGCACAAGCGTGTCATGTGCCTGTCTGTCAATGGGAGGAGGCCACGCCGTATTTTGAAGCTCCCACCCCGTTTTGGAGTTCCCGCCCCCATTTGGAGATCTCCGGGCTGCAGTTATACCCTTCTCGGGCATAGAGGAGAAACAATAATGTACATTATGTGGAAAATAATGTTTTTGTAACCTTAAACACATTGCATTACACCAAATACACAAAATAATGTTCTTTTTAGCAACATCATATGACCCCTTTAAAAAATAGAAACAGGAACAGAACAGGGCAAAATGCAAACAAAACATAAAAGTCCAGATGGGAGACATGACATTCGGAGATAGTGGAAAGCCAGCTTAACTTTAGTGATCTTGTAGCAGACAGACACATACTGAGCTGCTATAAAACAGCAGTCCTTGCATTCATTGTTTGTTAATTTATCAAATGTGATGTGTATTAATTTAATTTAGTGATAAATCTCTCCTGGGTATCCGCAGAACTATCTAAACTTTGCTTTGATCCCGCTGCAACTGTGTTTTTTCCTATTCGACCATTTCAATACTAAAGGTGGTGTCTGCTCTCTCTTTCTCACAGTCTGTAATTGATGATCACATTCCATGAACAATGACTGTGAATAAGTATGGCAGCAGACCAGAGGCTTTAATCAGGAATGCCTGGTCTTGTCTGGTCGAGTGGCATCAAAAGGCCTGAAAAAAAAACCACCAATGACACAAGCCCACAGCACTGTTCTGTTCATTTCTAGTGCACATCACATGATCACATGATATCAGTGATGCAGATTTAATTTCATACTATATATAAAAAGACATTAAAGGGCTAGTTTACTCAAAATGTTAAAAAAAATTCTGTGGAACCCCACAGATGATTTTGAAAAATGTTTCTATTGTTTTTGACAGAAATGGTTCAAGAGGATGGAGCAAAGAGTAGCAGATTGACAGCGGCTGACAAGAGTGATAACAAGAGGACAACAGATGAGTAGTGTGATGAATGCTGAATGAAAGATGAAAAGATGCCACGTGATCTAGGACTGACAGAGTTGGAGAGGCAGATAGTGTGAGTGTGTTTTCACATGTGTTTGTGTTTGTATGCGAGTGTATATTCAAAGTCTCGGACAGACAGCAATTTTCAGTGACATTGATCTTACTGCCCTCCACATTATCTTTCTCTCTCTTTTCTCCTTGCTTCTTTTTCTCACATTGAAATGCACCACAAGCATTTGTGTCTCCTAACCAAGTGTTTTCACCAGGTGTTGATTCGTCATGCTTAGGTGTGCTGGGTAATTGTGGCACTGGAGACAAATGAGACAGGAGACAGAGCTCCTTCATAATGCAATAAAAATTCAAGACTGCTGTCAGAGGGTCACAACCTTCCTTTTCCTAAAAACGTGACATTGAATTTGTGAAAAGGTCCTGCTCAGTATTCAGTGTGTGTGTATATTGGGGGTTGGGCAGCAGCCAGTGATCTCCATAAGTAAAATGGCTTTATGAACATATTAAATAATGATGTAATAAAAATCTAAATTAAGGTTTCTGCTAGGGTTAGATACAGGAAATAGAAAATATTACTACCTTAGTGTGTGTTTGGGTTTTACATACATTGTGGGGTCCAAATGATCTCATCTTGAATGATGTAAAATAAATAACTAAAACATTGTAGTCTACTCTACCAGGATCAGGAAACAGTCCTCCATAAAATGTGCTGCACACATCTGAATATTTGGGTTGAAGTGTTCTGGAACAGTGTTGTAAATACACCTTAACCAGTGATTTCTAGTACTCCAAAGAGAAAGGAAAAATTGAAATCACATCATATGCCCCCTTTAATGCACAATTACCATTAGTGGCGGCTCGTCGGGGGAGGCAGGGGAGGCACAGCTTCCCCATAATTTTGAGGTGAAAATGGGAGGAGGACGATTTAATGTTAATAAAATTCACAATTAATTTCAGTTCATGTCTCAGAATGTGTATTTTTTGTTTGTAATTTCACAGTCACTAATACCATAACGTGAAAGCGCCGCTTTTCTATCGCGCAATGTGCCGAATCTGCTGATGTAATTACAACCGCTAAATAATAGAGAAGGAGAGGGGGAGGCCGGGGGAGAGCTGAGCTCTCGTGCCTCCATTGGTAAAAAAAAAAAAAAACCATTAGCCAATCACCCCCGAGCGTTCACTTTCAGCGCTGGGGAGGGTTGC
>NW_015505325.1:1104190-1106353 GCF_001515645.1 Sinocyclocheilus grahami | reverse complement strand
AAAAAAAAAAAAAACATTAGCCAATCACCATCGAGTGTTCACTTTCAGCGCTGAGGAGTGTTGCGAAAAAAAACCTTGCGAGGGAGGCTAGTCTCCTTCTGATATCAACCAATCATCACAGAGACGTAAATTACCTGATATTAGTTTGAACGTCTCCCGCTGCGCTGATAATGTACCAAGTACTTATGATGAGTCCTGATATTGAATATTTGATAGCCAACAGATTTACCAAGCTGTCCTTCAAACAGTATATATACAAATTTTAAAAAAGGGAAAACAGCCTAAGCTGGATACAGGCTACAGCAGTCGGCTTAATTAAATGGCGCAACAGGCAGCTCTCTTTTAATAAAGACTTTTAAGAAGGGATTGATGTTTGCTTCAAGTGATAGTCCAGGTAAGTGAAGTTATATTATATTGGATCCCACACCAATACAATTAGTGTGCCTCCTCTATTTTAAAACCCACCAGCCGCCGCTGCATTTTAGACCGACAAACTGTACTGTATTAGATTTCTATTCAAGCTGAAAGCATAAAACTATGGCTACCCTCTAACGTTTTCAAAGCTCAATGCAAAACTGTGACATTTCATTCACTGACGCTCTACAATCGGCAGCGCTAAACCCGGAAGTGCATATACTTACTTGTCGGCAACCCGCCAAAATAAAAGCTTGCTGATTTTAAGTTTGAAAATTAATAATTCAAATAAAAAAATAATAATTAAGGTTCAAATTAAAATAATAATAATAAAAATATTAGCATTTTATTTTTACGTTTACTATAAAATAGTTGTATTTGTTTTTAATACCCACTTTTTATTTAAAAAAAATAAAATAGTATTATCACACTTTATTTAGTTTATTATTTATTAAAAAACTAAATAAAGTTAAATTATTAATTTATTTTTTATAGTTATATTTGATGGTCACACTATGTGCCGTGAGAGGACCAAACCAAATCTCCAGGTTCGCATATGAGAACCAGGCTAAAAAACTTATGTGCACCCCTGTGTATAGGCCTATGTGCTGCCAGAATGGATGACTGGACATAATCAGATTCAGAATCAGAATCAGAATTAGCTTTATTCGCCAGGTGTGCGCAAACACACAAGGAATTTGTTGTGGTTTTTTAAGGTGCTCCTGGTACATACATACATACATGCATGATACATGCATACACATCTGACATGAGAACAGAAAAACATTTAAATAGTAAGACTAAACAATAAATAATAATAATGTGTATGAATCTGGAACAGTAGATTTATGTATAGATCTGTGCATTATTTACTCTATATACAGCTGTATAAATAAAGAGATATGCATATGTATTTACATAATACTTGAGAAAGAGGCAATAATTAAATATGTAGAATGAATTACAGAACGCAGGTAATGATTCATGTGTTAGCTGTTTAAACTGGAGATGGCATGGGGGGGAAACTGTTTTTATGCCTAGATGTTCTAGTGCACAGAGATCTGTAGTGTCTGCCTGAGGGGAGACGTGCAAACAGGTTGTGTCCAGGGTGAGAGGGGTCTGTGATGATGTTTCCTGCTCGTTTCTTCACTCTGGATTTGTACAAGTCCTGAAGGTTGGGCAGGTGCACACCAATGATTCTTTCTGCTGTCCTCTTCTTAAATCTGATTTGCTGGCTGACCCAAACCAGACAGTTATAGAAGAGCACAGAGCCGACTCAATAATAGCTGAGTAAAACTGTGTCATCTGTGCCTGTGGCAGGTTGAACTTTTTCAGCTGACGAAGGAAGTACAACCTCTGCTGGGCCTTTTTCACAATGGAGTCGATGTGAATGTCCCACTTCAGGTCCTGAGAGATGGTGGTTCCCAGAAACTTGAATGACTCCACTGCAGCCACAGAGCTGTCCATGATGGTGAGTGGGAGGAGTGCAGGGGGGTTCCTCCTGAAGTCCACTATCATCTCCACAGTTTTGAGTGTGTTAAGCTCCAGGTTGTTGTGACTGCACCAGACTGCCAGCTGCTCAACCTCTTGTCTGTAAGCAGGCTCATCGCCATCCTGGATGAGACCGATGACTGTGGTGTCATCTGCAAACTTCAGGAGCTTGACAGAGGGGTCTTTAGAGGTGCAGTCATTTGTGTAGAGGGAGAAGAGCAGTGGGGAGAGAACGCCTCTCTGAGGAGCTCCAGTGCT
>NW_015505325.1:1045898-1100300 GCF_001515645.1 Sinocyclocheilus grahami | reverse complement strand
TGTCCGGGATGATGGTGTTGAAAGCGTAGCTGAAGTCCCCAAACAAGATTCTTGCATAAGTCCCTGGTTTGTCCAGATGTTGGAGGATGTAGTGCAGTCCCATTTTGACTTCATCATCCACAGACCTGTTTGCCCGGTAAGCAAACTGCAGGGGATCCAGCAAGGGTCCAGTAATGTCCTTCAAGTAGGCTAACACCAGTCTCTCAAATGCCTTAATGACCACAGATGTTAAAGCAACAGGTCTGTAGTCATTAAGTCCTGTGATTTTTGGTTTCTTGGGTAAAGGGATGATGGTGGAGCGTTTAAAGCAGGAGGGGTTTTCACAAAGTTCCAGGGATCTGTTGAAGATCAATGTGAAGATGGATGAGAGCTGGACAGCACAGGCTTTGAGGCAGGCTGGAGAGACACCATCTGGGCCTTTGGCTTTCCTTATCTTCTGTCTCCTGAAGACTTTGCATACATCATCTTCAGTGCAGGTTGAGAAACAGTAGGGGGGAGGGAGGGGAGGGTGTTGATGGCTGTGTTGTGAGACGGTCAGAGTGGGTGTGGGGTGTCAGACCAGGCTTTTGCTTTTCAAACCTGCAGTAAAACTCGTTGAGGTCTTCAGCCAGGTGTTGATTGGCCTCAGTGCTGGGGGATGGGGTCTTGTAGCTGGTGATGGCTTTCAGTAAACCAATAAACCGTTGAAATTAAAACCATACTGAATTTGTGGAAGAGCTAAATCTTTGTAGACGTCAGGAATTGTTTTTTGTGTGAGAAGGTGAGAACATGTTATCCTTGCTGGCTTAAATATCACTGTCTGCTCTACCTGTGAGTACACAACATGTGCAACAACACCTGTCAGCATCCCAGCGGGTACACAAGACCCCAGATGTACAGGTGAGAACAGGTGAAGGAGCAGCCAAGACCTTTTTGTACATGGTGTTCTACACAACAGAGGTCACACCCTCTGTATAACTGCATAACCTTTTCTGACTGACGGAATGAAAGATATTTGTGATCACTTCAGGAGATGCACCGATCGACCGCCCTGGGACCGGAATTAGCCGATTTTCCCCATGATCGGCCCGGACCGGTGACCGGCCGGTCAGTCTGCCGAATCTGAGCCGGTCCGTTTTGACGTCACACTTACGCTCATATCCGCATGTAAACATGTCGTTTTGCGCGAGAATGATTCTGATTTTAATTGCATTCAGTGTAAACGGCGACTGATAATGTATTTATGTCGTGCCAGATGAGGCTCGCGCAGCCTAAGCGAGTGAGAGACTGTGCAGAAATCAAAACAAATGAGCGCAAGAACACTCACAGAAAGTTATATAGATGCAAAAAAAGATATTTATAAAATATGATTTAGGTAAGCACATTACACGACCAGGATGTTTCCACGAATATCAATATCAACACGATAGCAATGTGACACTGATTTTATACAATAGTAATTCAATAAACAAGAAGTTAAAATTAAGTGACTTCAGATTTAAGACAAAATATTGACTGTTTTTGCTCAATTTCGCTGACAAAAATAGTTCCAATCAAAGCCACAGCAGACTGTTGTGTCTCCGAGCAACACAGTGGTGTTTTGTTACTGAATGAATCCACGCTTTTGAATGAATCGAGTGAGTCAATGATTCAGTGGCCCATTCATAAAGACAGTCACTAGGGCTGTCAAAATGGCTGAAAAACTAAATTCGAATTTTGTACTTAAGTATTATCAAAATATTATGAAGAAAAGCTTTTGGATTCTCTCCTGAGGCCACAAGAGGGCGCATCGAGCAAAATATTACTAATGCACGTTTCTTCAAAGCATAAGGTAACATGACTATCTGTGAAAAAAAGTGCATAATGTTTAAAATAATGTTTATAAACATTATAATTAATTAAGTTGCTTAAACAACTTTAAACAAAACAGCATCATGTATTTATGCATAGTTTAATACAAAGTAAATTAACATACTTTCCAGAAGGCCAACAATTCACTAAAAATGTTTTTTTTTATTGGTCTTATGAAGTATTCTAATTTGTTGAGATAGTGAATTGGTGGGTTTTTTTTAAATGTGAGCCAAAATCATCCCAATTAAAAGAACCAAAGACATAAACTACTTCAGTCTGTGTGCTTTGAATTTATTTAATAAACGAGTTTCACAATTTGAGTTGAATTACTGAAATAAACTTTTCCACTACATTCTAATTTATTGAGATGCACCTGTAGTCAGTGTGAGATGACTTTTGTCTGCCACCTAGTGGACTAGATAGGACAATGCTTTTAATTTGTCATGTCATTTGACAGGTAATTATTGCTTAAAACTAACTAATATCTATTTTTACATTGTAAATTTTAGCTATGTTATCCAATATTGATTAGTATCGTTTTCAATTTCAGTTGTAAATACTTATTAGAGACTAATATTTACTCCAATAATAATTAGTAATATTCATTGAATTACTAGAATTTGGTAATTCGATATTAGTAGCCTTTTCTTTTTTCTTTTGTGCTATAGCATTGTTAAAAAATTACATTGCTATTTTAATCAGTTAAAGAAAACATAGTAATATTGTGTGATGAACAGTGTTGGGGAAAGTTACTTTTAAAAGTAATGCATTACAATATTGCGTTACTCCATAAAAAAGTAACTAATTACGTTACTTAGTTACTTTTTATGGAAAGTAATGCGTTACGTTACTTTTGCGTTACTTTTTAAATCTGGACAGGGCTTGCTTGTTTGTTTTTAAAATAAAAAAGTTATATTTTTGGCAAATATATAAAAGCCTTTTCACACCAAAAGTGAAATGAGTAAGCCTCAGGCTGAAGGGAAAGTAAATTTACGTCCGCACAGTAGAAAGCAGAAGAAGACATTTCAACTCACTTCAGCAATAAAAAAACACACAAATGTTTGTCTAGAGTAATTTGTGCTTATTAGTATGATTGAACTGGATCATCGAAGGTCAGAAGCAAAGACATTGGTTAATAGAATGGGATTAAATACATAAAGGATATTTGTGTTGTTTAACATTTAATTATTGCAGGTTTGCGTCATATTCTGAGTTGCATTACTTTTATTAATTTTGAGGAATACGGAATCTTTTTTATGAGTGAGATGAATTGATGCATATTCATATTTATTTTGAACTACAGTAACATCTTCTGATTTCTCTCAACATGGGGACAGGAGAGCTATCAATCAATAAATTGGAAACAAAAGTAACTGGCGTTACTTATTTGAAAAAGTAACTCAGATATTCTCTTGTAAATTATAAAGTAATGCGTTACTTTACTAGTTACTTGAAAAAAGTAATCTGATTACGTAACTCGCATTACTTGTAATATATTACCCCCAACACTGGTGATGAATAATAATTACTAGTAAATGTATGGTAAAAAAATGCGATCTCATTAGCAAAAGTTCACAGTTGTGTAGCGTTGAAGCACCGCTCACACAGAAGTCACTTTCAAACCAAGCAGCTTCGATTTCGCAACTTGAACCTGTTGCGAAATCTGCGTGGTAGATTGTGACTAGCAGAAAAAGAAAAAATAATATTTTTAGGGGGGGGGGATTCATTTCCCAGCAGTCAATGCCGTAAACGACACGCCCAGTCGCAAAGCTGGACGGTGACGTTTGCAAATCTGATGTTTGTGCTTTGTGGGTGTTTGCTGGAAACGCCACATTCTCAAACCACAAAACACAAGCTTAATTCAGAAGAAATGGCGACGTTAGGATATTAAAAAGACAAGCTGGGACGTTTGTCTCGGATTCACGCTTACTGGCTTCAAACCTGCTACCTGGAGGCCTGTTGTGAGAGGAAATCCCCGGACTGAACTGCGACTCCAGGCCGGTCTGAGAGGACATGCCACCGGAGAGAAAGCTGTTCATAGCTCGCCTTTCTTCGCGTATTTTACCCATATAACAAACGGCAAGTGCCTGAACTAAGACCAAAAGACTTATATAAGACATGAAACTGTCTAACTGACATGAAAATGTGTTCATGTAGATCGAGGAGGTGAGGTTTATGGAGTGTTAGCAGACGGTGCTGATAAACAGGTAAGGTTAGAGTAGCTCGGGTGATTCTGATAGAAACGCGTAAGTGAAGAATTATATATTAACAACTCGCAGACAGAAAGACCTGAGCAGGTAGATAGTCAAAATAATGTTTTGTCAGTAAGGTCAATTACTTATTCAGCAAGAAAGTTACCTTGACTAAAGCTTTATATTTAAAAGTCATTTGTATGCATACTGGAAGATCAGATTATTTGCTAGGTAACAATATTATTTAAACCAACAGCTTTTAGTTTTTTGAGAGCAGTTAAGATCTGCTTATCTCACCACAAGTGTCACAATCACCTGTAAGACCAGTGTGAAGTAATACTGTCATTTTCTCTCCACAATCTTCATCTAAGACACCATCCCAAAGTTGCTTATGTTGCAACCTCTGTTGATGAGGTCACACTGCTTGCATGTTGATGTCAGGGTGTCATCTCCTAGTTGTGTCCCTCATATTTGACACAAGCTGCTGATTTCTTAGGCTTGCCATTTCTGGAGCGTTTACAACTGAGGACTCGAATCCATCAGAATGAACCGTTACCTGCCAGTGGCACGGCAGCACTTTCTGAGTGCACTCGCGAGCACGAGCGTAGTGGTTAAGTCCATATGTGCCACAGTGATCCTGCTGTACCTGATCTCCTGGGCTGCTAACACCCCTTACCTGCTTGGCGTCACACCTGGCTTCCTTTTCCCACCAAACTTCTGGATTTGGACGCTTCTGACCCATGCGGTGGTGGAGCAGCATATTCTCGGCATGGTGGTGAACATTGCTACTGTGATGGTTGCCGGACGGCTTTTGGAGCCATTATGGGGAGCGCTGGAGCTGCTGATCTTCTTCGCCGTGGTAAATGTAGCAGCCGGTCTCCTATCTGCACTGTCTTATCTTCTCACCTATTCTGCGACCTTTGACCTGGACTACCTGTTTGCCGTACGGGTGTATGGCGCACCCGCTTTTCTGGGGGGTGTTCTTGTTGCTCTGAAGCAGACTGCAGGAGATACCACAGTGCTTCGAGTTCCTCAAGTACGCTTGAAAGCCGCCCCGGCACTAGCCTTGCTAGCAATAGCCGTACTGCGGCTAGCAGGGCTACTGGACACTTCAGCTCCGCTAGCAGCATGCGGGTACAGTGCTCTGTCCGGGTGGGTTTACCTGCGCTTCTACCAGAGGCACCCTAGGGGGCGTGGAGACATGTCGGACCACTTTGCCTTCGCCTCGTTCTTCCCAGAGGCGCTCCAGCCGGCAGTTGGCTTTGCAGCTGGGCTTGTGCATGCTGCCCTTGTGAAGATGAAAGTTTGCCGTAAGATGGTGAAGCGATACGATGTCGGGGCTCCGTCCTCCATCACCATCAGCCTACCAGGCACAGACCCACAAGACGCAGAAAGACGGAGGTACGTTGATTTAATTCTGAGCAATTCTGATAAGCTGATATTTATTTTCATGGTATGGTTGATATTCATATTATGTACTATTTATTATGGTGGCCGAGAAGTGCTAAACAAATCACAATTCTGAAAACAAAATAACAAATTACAAACGCAAATGCAAGACTAAAAAACAAAATAACTCAGAAAGCACAACAACAATTCAGAAAACATTATAACAAGTCAGAAAACACAATGACAAATTAGAAAACAAAATAACAAGTCAGAAAACACAACGACAAATCCGAAAATAAATTAACAAGTCAGACACCACAACGACTAATCAGACAAACCGGAAGAGGTAGGTATAGTTTGAGACAGCGCCATTGGTTTGGGATTACTCACCGCTGACTGGACGAGACATCTGGCAATCAACGTAAGTTATACAGGAAGAACCAGCCGAAGAACAGCAGAGTCGTGGTAAAAAGTTTGGAGATGCTATTAAAGTAGCTCAGTTTAAATGTGTTGTATGAGTTGCCCTTACTATGGAATAAAAAATACAGGGTGTCTGTTTACATTTAGTTAAAAGTGGCTGTAAATCATCAGCTCCAGTGGCGCAGATAGATAAGTGTGTGTTGTTGGCTTTTTGATGCGATCGACCCGGGTTTGATACCGCCTTTTGCCGAACTTTTTTTTCCTCCCTTTTCAAATCTCGTATTAGCAATGGATTCTATTTACACTTAGTGAAAATAGCAGTATTTTTAGCAATATGCTATTTACACTAAGTGCAAATACCTGTTTACACTGTTAAAATAGCAGGATTTCTACTATCAAGTATACTACTTGTTGCAAATAGTGGCAATTATCTACACTTCAGTATTGTAGTACATTATAAAACAGTATGCAATAATGTATTGAGTGTAAATTATCATTTTCATTTTAATTATTAAATGGATGCCACCAATAAAGCCCTCCCTACACCTACCCTAACCCTACCCGATACTTTATTTTCAACTTTTTGATTATTTCCTTAATTTTTATTGAAAATAAATGCCTTTACGATGTGATACGAGATTTGAAAAGGGAGAAAAAAAAAGTTTGTCAAAATGGCAACGTCAAGCGCTTATCCTTCTGCGCCACTAGAGCTGATGTTTTACAGCCACTTTTAACTAAATGTAAATAGACACTCCATATTTTTTTATTTCATAGTAAGGGCAGTTCATACAATACACTTAAACTGAGTTACTTTAATACCATCTCCGAACTTTCTACCACGACTCTGCTGTTCTTCGGCTGCTTCTTCCTGTATATGTTGATTGAAAGATGTCTCGTCCAGTCAGCGGTGCGTAACCCCAAACCAATGGCGCTGTCTCAAACTATACCTACCTCTTCCGGTTTGTCTGATTTGTCGTTGTGTTTTCTGACTTGTTCATTTGTTTTCGGATTTGTCGTTGTGTTTTCTGACTTGTTATAATGTTTTCTAAATTGTTGTTGTGTTTTCTGAATTGTTATTTTGTTTTTTAGACTTGCATTTGCGTTTGTAATTTGTTATTTTGTTTTCAGAATTGTGATTTGTTTTGTACTTCTCGGCCACCTTAATTTATTCTAATTAAAAACTAAAATTAATTGTTTTAAATGCTACAAATGAATTTAGGAATCACAACTTTTTAATGTACAATATGAAAAATATGGTTATTTTTTAAATTCTACTAAGTTTAGCTCAGTGTTACGTTAATATTATTGATATGCAATTATAGTGTTTATTAATATTTTGAATTAGCTTTTATTTTTATGTTTTCAGTTTCCAAAAAATTTAAAGTGAAATGAAAACTTAAAATATAAAGATAAAAGTATGTAACAAAATTACTAAAATTTAAACTACAATTATTTTACTTTGTTTTAGAAATTTTGCCACATGCTGTTGTCATTTTTATTATTTTTTAGTTTATCTATTTAGCTTTCATTTGTTTTTATTTAATTTTTAGTTGTTTTAGTACTTCAAAAATGTTTCTAAATTTGTTATTAATCTAATATTTATATTTTATTTTCAACTTTATTCAATAAATTGTTTAGTACATTTAAAACAAGTCTTTAATATTGACCAATGACCAATATGGTACCGACATATTGTGCATACAGGCAACTGGCGTTGAAAGCTCTGAATGAGCGTCTGAAGCATGTGGAAGACCAGTCAGCTTGGCCCAGCATGGAAGATGAGGAGGATGATGAAGATGAGGAGGTGCGAACGGACACTCCTCTCCTTTCAAGCCGAGAGACTTTGCCACCAGCACCCAGCACCACACAAAATCCTACGGGACAACAGGAGTCCAGCATCATAAGTTTTGAAGATGCTCCGACCCATTCATAACACACAATTCTCCTTTTTGTCCTGCAGAGTTCACTTTACCCTTACAGTCACAAATGCTACTGGAGACATCTCACACACACACACACACATTATCTTGGGATGTTTTACATACACAAACGAGGAGTTGCCACCAAATGAACACATTACCCAAACGAAATGACAAAGACATACAAGCTCAGTTTTTCAGCTCTATAAAACCCCTGGACTAGTCTGACACACAACATCTGCAGTGTTCCAGTACTTTTGCTTTGTAAAAACAATATCTTCTCTCTCACTGGCCTCTTGTGTAAGGTTTTTTGGGAAGTACCGTTTCTGAATAAATGCTCTAATGGTTGATGGGATTCAGTTTTTTAAATGCATGGAAGACTCTACAAATGTTTATGGGTTGCCTCTTTTTTATTTTTTTTTGGTCTTGTATCAGGAAAAAAGGCAAGATTCCTTATATTTGAGTAGATGTGATTTTTTTTTGTTTTTACTGATGTTAACAGCATCAAAAGAATGTCTGGAACATCAAGGGCGGGATTGCTAAAGATGAAGAATGTTTATGCAAAATTGAACTTTTCAAAGAAAGCGTGATCTCTAATTTAAGGTTCTGCTCTCATTGATGATGCGGCTCTTTGGTTTCCTTTTCAGTCATTTTGATTTCATAGGTGGTGGCATAGCGAGGAGAGATTACATACATTCATTTTATATGAATGGATTAAATACAGTAATTTCAAAGATTTTTTCGTTCAGAATAGTTTTAAATGATAATAGCAATACAGAATCTGATTCTGTCCCGTTGTACCCTTTTTCTCATCTGTACTTTAATGATCTGTCTTGATGTGTTGGCTTTGATAAGAGTGCTGCACTCTAAATTATGAGCTTGCATAATGGACCTGTTTTTATAAAACACAGATTGTCTACACAATGTGACTTGAGTTTCATTTAATGCATATTCTTCTCTGGAGATTTTTGATTAGGGTTCCTGAAATGTTCACTAATATTTTATAACCTCTTTTTCTTTGCAGTTTTTAATTGTTTATCTGTTTTCTCGTGGTTTCTAGGTGTCTGTCTTGATGCTTCTCTCACAGTCTTATTCTCTGATTATTTCAACCCAGTTTTTTTTATCTCTCTCCATCTGTAATAAAAATTGAATGAAGAGCACACCTGTCCCAGAGGACCTTATTGATTCAAAAAAGTCGATGAGTGCATTGTTATTCACATTATTTGTTAGTGTTTATGTCTCTGTGTATATATCATTCATTGGCGTGTAAGATTTTTGTTTTAGAAAGAAGTCTCATGCTCAGCAAGGCTGCATTTAATTGATGAAAAATACAGTAATATTGGGTAAAATAACTTTTCTATTTTAATGTTTTATAACGTAATTCATTTCTGTGATGTGAAAGCTGAATTTTCAGCAGTCATTGCTTCAGTGTCACATGTTCGGAAATCATTCAGTCAATCAATATGCTGATTTGGTGGCTCAAGAAACATTTATTATTAGTGTTGAAAACAGTTGTGCTGATTGATATTTTGTGGAAACTGGTACATTTTTACAGGATTCTTTGATGAATACAAAATTCAAAAGAACAGAAACACTCAATGACACTAAAAAAAAAATCTGACCCCAAACATAAAGGTGTGTGTGTGTGTGTGTGTGTGCATATATATAACTAGCCACAATTCTGTCATTTATTCACCCTGAATCACTCAGCCATTTGACTTACTGCAGCAGTGAGATGTTGAGGCAACAAATATGCCACAAAAGTGGATGGTGACTGAGGCTGTCTTTCTGTTTAGCATCTCTTTTTGTGTTCCACAGAAAGTCGTACAGGTTTGGAACAACATGATGGTGAGTAAATTACATTTTCATTTTTGGGTTAAATATTCCTTTAACGGGTGGGTTTGTCTGGACTGAAGGTATTGTATTGCAGCACATTTGCCGATAGATGGCGCAACAAACGCACCATCATCGTTTTTCCTCATTCCAGCTCATCTAGCTTGAGGGAAGTCCTATGTTCAGTTTAAACATAACATTTGATGCTAATTACATTTCATGTGATTTATTTTGATTTTTAGAGTTTCCTTTTCCAAAGAAACTGTATCCAACATTATGCTTATACGGTTTGGGGTTGTTTGAGGCTGGAAAACGTTGGACGTTGGTTAGATAATAGTCCCCTTTCGTTCCATGAACGACACACAGGTTTAGTTTTGTTAAAACTTCATATATAACACAAAACTGCCTCGAGGTGGTTAGGGCGGTCCGTCTCTCAACGACTCGTTCGTCCACCGCCAAATAAACTGTCTTCAACGTGCTCGCGCAGGCGTGGCTCGAGCTCGTGCACGCAATCCCTTCCCCCTTCTGAATGCCCGCGCGCCGCGCGTGCTCGTCAACGGTTTATTGTATCGGACAGAAGAGACGACTGAGCTCCACCGTTGGTATAAATCAAAACGGCCAGCCATCTAAACTGCAAGTAAGATTACTTTTTCTTCACGTCTCTGTGTTTATACAGCTATTATAAACTTTATAAGCTCAATTCGCCGCTGAATTGTTGTTTTAAAACTACTTTTTTGATATAGTGGAAAGGTAAGGGCTCAGCGACTGACCATTCGCCGCTTCCGCAAGCAACCGCCGGCCGGGAGTAGCTGCTCACCCTCGGCGTCCAGATTTTTAAAACCGTTCAAAGATATTTCTAGGTATTTACACATAGAAGAGACCTTTGAAATGTGTGGGGAAAGCGGTAAAGTTTACACCCAAGTGTTTGGTGGTGAATATATTCGATATTACCGGTAACAGTTATATATGTGGTTTGTCTTTGTTGGTTTAAAGCGGAGAGCTAAAGCTCGACCCAGACACGCGCATAATCTCAGATTTAGACGTAACTGGAGGATTATTGATTTTATCTACCTATAACTTTAATTGTTCTTAAGTGATTTTCAATATTTATTTAAATGAATACAGTTAAAAATCGAAAAGAAGCATAGGATTCATAAACTGTGATTAATGTAAATTGGTGAATGTTTTATTAACACCTGTGATTTATCTGATTATTGAACATTTGAAATGTATAAATTTAATCTTTGGCGTTGTTTTATTGGATAGCTCAAAGAACTTTATCTTTTTATTCTGATCATTTACCATGATTTGCTTTAGTTCAGTCTTAAACTGTGTTTAGCTGTGTTCAGGTGAGACGTTTATGTCAAATATGTCATACAAAATTTTATTTTTATTGGAAACAACAGTACAGGCAGTCAGACACAATGACCCAAGCATAATTTTTTTCAGTTAGCTATGATATAGTAACAGTCGTTTGTTTTGATGCATGAAATTTTCCCAGTGACTGTTAGAAGTCATAGTGATTAATGTTCCTATTAATATGGGTCTATAATCCCATGTAGTGGTTTGAAATTCCCATTGGGCCTTATTTACAATTTCCATGACGGCATGAGCAGAAGACATTTAAGGGTAAATCTTTCATAAAGCAATATGAATATTCGTGTCAAGTGATTTTACAGACTTTTTATACTGAAAGTTCTTGTTTCATGAATTAAATTTCATTGAGCCAACAGGTGCCATCCAGACTAATCTGTAACACTTTGAATAATTAACTAACCTTACTGTTGCCATGCAGTTACCGGGAGGTCCCAAAAATCATGTGCCCACAGGCAACCCAATGAAGTTTGACTTGTTGACTTCCATGAGGATATGAGAATAATAGTTTAGGAGGTGCTGATAAACATCAGATTCATCTTCAGGTGTAGAGTATTCTTGCCTGTTACCCAGGCCCGCAGCCTGCACAGCATCTCATAATAATGCACACATTGTGTCACCTTTTGGGTAGACATGATGAAGTTGGGGTGAGAATATACTACAACAATGTACATTTTAATATAGTGGGTCAAATGGAAGACAGAACCAACAGTTGATATTTAGTGCTGAGGCTTTGTCTCTTCTGCTGGTTTTTAGACTTTGATCTTCAGCTTTGCTGCTCTGTCTGTGTGTCAGTGTTTAATCTACTGTCCATCTGAGCTTCTCTCATCACCACGGGCCTGTTCATCAATAATGTGGGCTCTGTTCTGTAGCTGCCAGCTTTATCTTGGCCACTGGGGTGCAGCTTGCACTTCAAAGACATCTGGCCCAGTTAACAGACCCTTCCAGATCTAAACAGCTGTTCTGGATCAGAAAATGAAGTGTCACGTCATTCTGATGCGATCGGATGGGTTGGTTCTGCAGTAGTCATGTTGTAATGACTCTGGTAAAGGCTTGTCGGATGTCACCGTTGGCTGTGATGAGCCAACTGAGGACTCTGAAGTCTCTGAACCCTGTGTGGCTTTGATTACTGGGCCTGAGGGATGGGTTGGTGTGTATTTACAGGACTTTATAGTGGTAGAGGACTACCACGAATGGCATCGTTCATGTTATAGTTTTTATTCTGCAGGAAGTGACATTGAAAAATGAATTACAGTTGCTGCTGCAAAGATGACTGCCAGCGTAATGCTGCCGTATTTAACCGTGTTTGTGTGTCTTTTGTAGGTATGGCAGCAATTCGCAAGAAGCTGGTGATTGTAGGAGATGGAGCGTGCGGTAAAACCTGTTTGCTTATTGTGTTCAGTAAAGACCAGTTTCCCGAAGTCTATGTCCCCACGGTGTTTGAGAACTATGTCGCCGACATTGAGGTTGACAGCAAACAGGTGAGCAAAACACACTTGAGAAATACAATGTGTATAAATCTCATTGTTCCTGCTGTTTGTAATTGTTTCACTCACTGAGATCATTTTATGCTGGTTAAAAAAACAATGGGTTGTTAAATGCAGATTCTCAATAAAGTTTGGCTCATTTAAGGTCAAATTATTGGCTATTGGAGGACCATGTGTTCAAGTATACCCCAAAACCTAGTTTAATAGGCTAAATAAGTATTTGCCTGTCAGTTGGAGCTCTTGGAAGTGGCTTTAATGTGAAAATATTGACCTGATTCACTTTCCTTATTTAGCTTAACATACTGATGGCACCTCCATCTGTCCTTTTTAAGTGGTTTGGGATGTTTGAGCTCAGTGTGTCTCTTTGTCCAATAGGTGGAACTTGCTCTTTGGGATACCGCAGGACAGGAGGACTACGATAGGCTCCGTCCGCTTTCGTACCCAGACACTGATGTCATTCTTATGTGCTTTTCTATTGATAGTCCTGACAGTTTAGGTAAATATACTCTCTTTGGTCTATTGTTTATATACCTTTCTTATATGTACATGCTCAAATTATACCTTCTTTCCCATTTTCTAATGAAGCTGACTTCCAGTCGGTGTTAAAACTCCAGAATTGACCTTTGATCTTTGACCTCTGTGTAGAGAATATTCCAGAGAAGTGGACACCCGAGGTGAAACACTTTTGCCCAAACGTTCCCATCATCCTTGTCGGCAACAAAAAGGACCTGCGGAATGATGAACACACACGCAGGGAGCTGACCAAGATGAAGCAGGTAAACATATACAGAGTATTTGCACAGGAAATACATGTTTACTGTCACTCTTCTACTGGATGTTTTTAAGTTAATTAGTTGTTAGTTTTCCTTGTTTCAATAAAGAAACATGTACAGTTTTGATCATTTATACAATTGGCATAGACAAAATCAAGGTATTTTGTACTGAAAGCATATTTTGTATTAACTGTCCAATAGGAGCCTGTTAAGGCAGAGGAAGGGAGAGACATGGCCAATCGGATTGGAGCATTTGGTTATATGGAGTGCTCAGCCAAAACAAAAGATGGCGTTCGGGAGGTGTTTGAAATGGCCACTAGAGCGGCGTTGCAGGCACGCAGGGGAAAGAAGAGCAACAAATGCAGTCTGCTGTGAATACTCGCCATTGGACTCTGCCTGTATTGGGCCTCAGAAAGTGTGTGTGTGAGGGGCACACTCCTATTTACATAGTCATACACCCCCCTCACATTCGCCAAATGCTTTTGGGACAGAGATCCCAGAAAAAAAGCTTTGTTTTGTCCCTTTTCCCCCTTTTGGTCTTATATTTTTAGTCATGGAGATGTTTATCAGTATTTAAGAGAACTTGGACAAATGGGACTTCTTTTGATGCTTTACCTGAATTTGTGGTATCATTCAAGCTTGCCCAGCTGCCAAATGCTGTCATGTGACCCTGTTGGCTGATTGGACAGGTGTGATCCTGTGAGCTGCCAATCAATACTTCAGCCCATCCCTCATATGCTGGGCTTTTTTCTGCAACATGAAACAGGGCTGAACATGATTGTTTCTGTATGTATAAATAATTTTATGGTTTTCTTTTAGATCAGGGCAAGATTGGGATTTTAGAACAAAAGTACAAAATAGCTCTTTTAAAGCAAAAAAGGGGCATGGGGTGGGTAAGGGGGTTGATGTGTATACATACCTGTACATATGAACGTGTGTATTTATATGTACACGCATTCAGGACTGGAAACTATTTGTAAACTAGACTTGGTAATCTTGTGTAATAAAGATGTTCTATAAAGAGCAACCCTGTGCTTGTGTGTGTGTATGTGAGAGAATGATCAGATTCATGTGTAAACCTTCAGAAAATAGCAGAATGTAAATGATACTAACAGAAAAAAAAACATTTTGTTTCCCCTCCACCAAAACAATACACTTGTTATTTACTTTTTGCAAACCTGCTATTCATAAAGTGTAGACATTTTAAAGAATGTTCACACTTCTCTTTTTTTAATGAAATAAAAGCATGTGTTAATCAGAGACATCAATGGACTCCATGCACACTTCCTGCCTATGCATTTCTGCTAAAATTTGGCACAGTATTATACCTAGCAAACGGGTAGTAGAGAACTATTTGTTCTATTTCTAATAAATGTTCAGCTATAGTAAATGTGATATTTTAGTACATTATATGAAAACAACATTTTAGTTATGAGATCTAGAAGCTTTAAATACATTTAGAGCAAAGGTGGATTGCATCAATATTGTCTCTGTCGTGTTGTGACACATCCTTGATATGTAATTTTTCTGTTTAGTTTACTCATAATTTCTAAACATTGTGCTGCACTGGTCGTTGCAGTGATAATCAAGGCTAATTGCAGAAGCAATTGTGCATGGAGTTCATAAGTCTGTACCATAGATTTCATCATATTAATAGATTATTAGTGAATGATGACATTTTGGTCCATTCCTAACACAGTTAGTAGCTATCGTATGACTTTTTTTTTCAGCAAAAGTGGAGTAGATATTTATGCTGTTTCATTATCACCAATTATTATACACATGTACACAATACAGAACTCAAGTTAGTTCCTGGTGTAAAATCAGGAACCATTTACACACCAACAAAATGTAGATTGGTGACATATAATTTGTTCATAGAATCTATCTGGAAAATGAGCCTTAGGGGGTCATGAATTTTTTTTCAGCAAAAGTGGAGTAGATATTTATGCTGTTTCATTATCACCAATTATTATACACATGTACACAATACAGAACTCAAGTCAGTTCCTGGTGTAAAATCAGGAACCATTTACACACCAACAAAATGTAGATTGGTGACATATAATCTGTTCATAGAATCTATCTGGAAAATGAGCCTTAGGGGGTCATGAAGGCTTAATAGGTGACAAGACAGTTGCTTCACATGACTAGAATGAAAAAGTTTGAACAGAAGTGGAAATCCTGCTTTCGTTTTGTCATGAACAGTATGTTCTGTTTTTACGCTGATGACTAAGCCTCTGCACTCCAGCTAACACTGAGAGCTTTCTAATTCAACATTTAGTGAAGAGGAGCTGGAATTATTTTGAGTTGCCACCCACTGGATAATCCGAGATTCAGAACAGCATGATGAAATTCTCCAAACCATCTTTACCAATATGATTAATGACAGTGTAGTGGATAATTCTCGGATATAAAAGCCTGCTTTTATTTAACTGAAGATGGAGAAAAAACGACTTGTTGAGGAAGGAAGGAAATGCTCATGCAGCCCCCACCCCCAGGCCCCAGCGGGCAACACCCAGACCCGGGTTGGCTGAAAAACTGAACATTTTGCATTTTCTGTCTGTCTTGTGAAAGACTGCGCCGTGACATGGGACCGAGAGAAAAGGGACCGCCGCCCTTTCGCAATCTCCCTCTCTTTCTCTCTATCTCTCGAAGAGCTTCAACCTACACCGCTACTGCTGCGTAAGTGCTGCAAGTTTCGCTCAAACGCCGGGGTTTATATATGCGCCTATTTTTAGCCCCAGCGCGTGAAGCTATTTTTAACCAATATGAGCTCATCGCTTTCCTGCTCATCCAATCAGAACGCAGAGGGGAGCACGTGTGTGGGCGGGAAGCACAGAAAGAGAGAGAGAGAGAGAGAGAGAGAGAGAGAGAGAGAGGTGACGCTGACCCTTTTCCTGAATTCCTACACCAAGAAAACACAAAACTATTCCATACTCTTTTGGACATGCGCTATAATAACACAGTTCTTTTAAAATACCTTGGCAATACTTCCATGCTAAATAAATGGTAATCATTCGACACTATGGATAGAAGCTCAGGTAGAAAAGCAAGAAAACATCAGAATAACAAGAAACTGGTAAGAGACATGGATAAGAGGGAATATAAAATTTCCGGTTATATTGGTAGCTTGTGTATTTTAGCAAAAAATAAATAAAATAAAAAGCCTGAATGCGGATGAATAGGCCTATATAAAATGATTTAAATCAGCTAATATTGTAAAGTTGTTGCTCTGTTTGTGTGATGTTGCTCTATTTGTGTGCACTTTAATATACAAGTAGGATAATACAACAATTTCAACTCAAATCAGTATTTCATGTCTATGTAAGTTATTTAAAGTCCATAAGTTTTGCCTCATTGTCGCCATCTCTGTTTGAAAACCTGCAATTGCAGCTGTTTGCGGAATTATCTTCCTTGTGTGGGTTGTGGTCCGGCTCGCCTCCAGCGCTGATGAATCTAATGTTCTGAAGCGTATGTGTGGCAGTCAGTCTCCGCACCGGTGTGGATATTTACTGTACTTCGCAATCACAGATTCTAGCCTACGTCTTGGAATATGTCCCAAATAAGATTTTTCACCGTATATTGTCATCTGAACAAGTAGGCTAAGTAAGTCTGCCACGTTTGTTCTGACCAACTGAGGAAAAAAGCATTACAATAAATCGCGCAACCAATTAGCTCATATTACATCAAACCTTGCTAATTATTATTATTGTTATACTTTATTCTCAAATTGTTAATGTTAACAACATCAGCATTACGTGAATATAGTGTGTATAAGCGAGTGGATTTCAATTTCTGTACAGTCTAATCTCTAATTGTCATACCATTCGAATTTCATATTAAGAAATTATTTTAACTCAAAAAGCAAATTATGCTCCCTTCGAACTGGTTGTCTTTAAAATACAAATCTTGTGTAATTCTAGGCTATCTGTAATCAGAAGCACATTTAAAATTGGAATATAATTTAATTGCATTCACATATGTTTCATAAACATATAATACTTTCTGGATTACAATCCACCATCAAAATGATAAATGTAATTATTCTAGCTGCTGTGAGGAAAGGCTGTAAACCGTCTGCCACCTGCAGGATCCTCACATGCCATAGCCTACTAGCCGGCCCGGGACAACTTCTTTATGTTTACAGACGTGACGTAATGACGAAGCAGCATGCTCGAATTTCCCGCAAAAACCTACCCGGATTCCACTCAAATTAGAAAACATTATTATAAGCTAACCGCTGTGAAACTGACTAAAATAAGGCGATAGTTTTGAACACTGACTAGTTATGCACTTGCTCATATATTGATTTCAGATCATTTTTAACCCCCCCAAAAAAGTTATGGACTGCAGCTTTAAGAAAGGGGCCAGGAAATAAGCGGAACAAAGTTGATCAGTCACTATCACAAAATAAACCCCTTCAGGATAATACAAGCACCCTCTGTGTAATTTGTACAGGGTTAAAGTGACACTGTGGCGACTTATTCAATAATTGTCTCAATTTTACTTCTTGTAATGAGGGGTGGTGTATTAAAAAAATAATCCTCGTTTATTCGCTAGAGGGCGTTAAATCCACACAGTTGTCTCGATCTCCGTGATATTTTCATACATTAAAGAACTATGATCTCCCAGAGTTTGTGTGTGTGTGTGTGTGTGTGTGTGTGTGTGTGAGTGAGAGAGAGAGAGAGAGAGAGAGAGAGAGAGCGAGAGAGTGTGAGTGTGCTGTGAAGTCTGCCTGGGGGCAATACGGGTTTTCACTCTCTCATTTTCTTATTCTTTTGATCTTGTGACCTGATTCAGCTACCATTAATTCTGATACTGTTAGATTTAATTGGAGTGTGTTGAGTGTGTGTGCACATAAACAAGATGGTGAGGGTGAGAGATGAAAAGAGAGAAAACCAACATGAGATTTCAACAGCCAAATCAGCAAATAAATCCTAAGAGAGAGTCACATTCAGTAGCTGTCTTATTCTTAAAAAAACAAGATATACACAAAGAAGGAGGGAGAGAGAGATGGATAGAAAAAGAGAGAGAGAGAGAGCGAGAGAAGGGTGGGCACAATTGGGACAGTTCCCTCCTTCCCAGCAGGGGAGTGTTTGAAAGAAAGGAGTAAATGATAAGAGACAACTGAAGGAGAGAGAGAGAGAGTTCATAAAGAGTTAAAAGATGCAGAGAGATGAAAAGGGCAAGACAATAACAGAGTGAACAAAACAGAGAATGAGCAGAAGAAGAGAAATTCAGCTGGCAATATTATAAACACAGAAGCCAGACCAAGAGAGGATTTTGCTGCAACACTGACCTGAGCAGGATTATATTACACTGCACTGCAAACACACACACTCATACACACACACACACACACACACTTACGCTGAGGTGTGTGATGCTGACATCAGGTAGAAACCATTTGTGTGTGTGATATTTCTGAACAGAGCACACAGAGAGAGAGTGTGTGTGTTTACTCCGTGCTAGAGTCGCATGAGTGTGTGTGTCAGACAGCCATGAAGAGGATGCTTGCTCTCTTCTGCTTAATTTCACTGGCAGCGCTTCTAACGGATGCATGGAGACCATCACAACCACGACTGCACTTCCAACACTCAGGTGAGGCAACTGACTTTCTATTGACTTTTCTGTTGAGGTATTGGCATTTTCAATTTTCTGACCCTTAAACAAACCTTTCTGCATTTAATGTTTTAAATCAGACATGACTTTAGAATGTTTATTATGACATTTTCCTCCCACAATGTAAATTATTTCAGGTTGTATTCTTTTTATCATTATTATTATTATTAATACAGTTAATACAATTTAAATAATATTAAGAATTGTCATTATAAAATAATAATAATTCCTATTATTATAAAGTAATACTATATAATTTTAAATAATTAAGAAGGTCATTCAAAAGATGCACTATGCAGTACCGTGTTACCATAATTAATTTAATTAATGTTCTGTTGGTCTGCATAGTTTATAGTGCAGCACTGACAACTGACTTTCCATTGACTTCTATTGCTTTTCTATTGAGCTCTTGGTGTGTGTTTTTTTTCAAACCTTTCTGCATTTAACATTTTAATCCAGACATTATTTAGTATGTTGATTAAGCTATTTTCTTCCCACTATGTAGAAGATTTCAGGTTGTACAATCCTTGTGGACCCACAATCTCTTAAATATTCAGTCTTTCTTTGCTCCACACACACAAACTCTTTCTCTCTTTTAAACCCAATTACCCTAATGCCATCTGTAATCAGCCGTGGTTTGAAAGGGGTATATCACGTGTGACATTGTGTAGACTGAAACTGGTTGTGTGTTTCTCCATGACCTAGAAAACCCTGCACAGATACATTCTGTATATCAGCGACGACTGAGAGTGAATGTGAGAGAAGATAGAGAGAGAGAGAGTCTGTGTATGTTTATGTGTGACATTTTTTTAGAAAGTTTTAGGGGTAATACATATCTTAATGAAACCGTATGAATGTGTGTGTTGTGTTTATGTGGATCTCTTAATTACCCAATTAGCCTTTCATTCACACAGACTCCCAAAGGGTAGAGCATAAGTGTGTGTTTGTGTAAGGGAACGGCTGGTGGTTGATTATTATCCAGCTCATTTTGGCTTGATTTCCCTAATGAGATGATAAATGACAGCTCTTAAGTAGCGCACACACACTTACTGAGATTTTGTGCCACTGGATAAAAGTGAAATCATATATCCAGTAATATGTCCAGCAGTTCTATAAAATTTATTTTCCAGCTGGTCTGTTAAGATTGGTCACTTTGCAGTTGATTGGCCTTTGGGTGTGATTATAACTAACAGCATCAATCAATTAAGCATAAGCTCTGGCAAGTGTGTGCATTTGAGTGCTATAATTATGATGTATACTCATATTCAGCCCAGGTCATAGGTCATGGTTAGTAGGTCTGACTGACAGAGAGTTGAGAAATTCCAGAACACAGCAGTGTGTGTTTGCCCAGTTTATTTTAGCTGTCTGTGTGTTTATGCATGAGCTCTGGGCCTTGTGTTCACAGACTTATAGTCACACCTGTTAACATTTCTACCACACACATATGAACATGCCAACTGGTGGATTGAGCAGTAATAGCCGATAACTCAATTTGCACAGGAAGTGTGTACTGTTTGTTCTTGTCTGCCAGTAGCACTATGGGAAAAGTTGTGGCCAACACACCCTAACATACTTCCATCCACACTTATTGTATAAGAGGTGTGTGCTTGTGAACAGATTTTTGAGTCAAATTTCACAATCCACTTACGATTCACATGCTCTCGATTTGATGCCCATTTCGATTTAGTTTGAATCAGTTCCATTTGATTCCATATTTCAGTATATTCAGTTATAATGTCCATTTATATTTATTTCAGTTTTGTTTTTAGTAATTTTTGTATACTTCAACTTATTTCTTTTAGTTATATGCAAAGGTAACATATCTAATTTTCTTTATTTTAGTTTGTATCTAATATTTCTATTTTATTTTTATTTCAGCTTTATTTAAATTAATGACAAATGATTTTGAATAGTTTTAGTTAACATAACTCTGCAAGACAGTGTTTCAGACTGATTCAAATGAGATCCTCGTAATTATTCATTAAAAGAAAATTAATTAAAAGTTTTTTTTTGGTAGCTCACATTCACAGATCAGGTAAAATTTTATTTATGACACCTACAGGACAGGAAGCGCTGTACACTATCACGCAGACACTGAAATAGTAATTAATCATAAAAACTGTATATATTATATATATTTTGTGTTGTTGCTATAGGGCGCGCATGCCCTCATGTAGATGTATATGTATAATGTTTCTTAGCTGTATCACACACCACATATTTGCACTAATCGTGTAATCCCACATCAGTCTCTCTCATGACTGTGGTAATCTAATGTTCAGATATACACTCACAGCTTGTGTGTGGTGGTTAAATATACAGCACTAGGCCTGTATGTGGCTAAATATACCCTGGTCATAGAATGATGGATAGAAGGGTCTGTGACTCACTTTGTGTTCATAATCATATATGTGTGTGTGTGTGTGTGTGTGTGTGTGTGTGTAAGAGAGAAAAATGACAGTTGTAGTTGTACTAATTGTGTAAGACCATCAGAATGTCTCACTGTTTGTCTAATTTAGTTTATGGCTAAAAAGGTCATGAGTCAGACTGATTACAGTCTGGGGCTACCAGATTCTAGACCACCTAGTCATAAAAACTCCCTCACTTCCTGTTAAACACACTCGAGGCAGGTGGAATACCAGCCTGTAATCCTGTAATTTTAGCACACACACACACACACACACACACACACACACCCTTGTTGCCACAGCAAGGGGGCAATGGTGCCACTAAGTAAGGGCCAGGAATGCATGTGTGAGGTTTCAGGCTGTGACAGATTGTGTGCATGTCCATCGTGACAGCTGAAATTTTTTAGTGTGTGTGGGTGAATGAGAGAATATTTTAAAGGAGTGATAAACATGCAAATCTACAGAACAACTAACATGATATGTGTGCATTGGATTTTTGGTGTATTATAATATTATCTGCTGCACTCTCACTGTATTTTATTCATTTCCTATGATTCTCATGGCATGTTTTCAATCTTTTTGTCTATTCCATTCATCTGACGCGTTATTTTATCTCTGTCTGTCTCAACTGTTCATATTTTTGAACAGGTTATTCTGCCCAAAGAGTGTCTGGTTCACATATGAGTTTATATGAGTTCATTGTGTTAAGGAAAAGTACAGAATACAATGTTACTCTGGTGGACCGCTTTAAATGTATTTAAAGAAATAGTTCATCCACAAAAATAAACATTCTATCATCATTTACTCACCCTCATGTTATTCCAAACCAGTGGCTTGGCTTTCTGTATTCCATGGAGTACAAAGGAGATGGTTTGAACAATACAAGTTGCTTCTGGAGCTTTGTGAAATACTACATCTGAATGATGCACTATATTCCAAGTAATATGATTGCTTTGTGTAAGAAAGAGATGTTAATTATCTGATACTCCTCTCCTCTAGTGGGCTTTTAACTAATGGAACTGGATCATTGTACCATTGAGTTTTCAGTTATTTCCGCTGAATAACAATTTCAAATTCAGTCTGTTCCACAAACAAAGCTATCATATGACTTCAGAAGACTTGGGACATAGATCACAAGTTGTAGACCATTTTATGATATGGTAATTTTAGTAATTTTAGAGCTTAACAGTCTCATATTCTTCAGAAATTCACCCTCTGTTGAATGGAAGAAAGAAACCCTCTTTCACAATTTTTTTCCCTTTCCCATAAAATCAATAAAGCTGAATTGCATTTTCTTTATTGGCCTGTCAGAAATAAAGGATTTGTGATGGAAAGAGGCAATGCCGCATATATGCAGAACTCTAAAATCTATGAAATAATCTGTTCACATTCTATCTATCTCTCCCTCTCTTTCTTAGAGCTGATGCGGAGCGGCAGGCTCATATCTCTGTCTGTGCCCGCTGGGGATCTGAACTCTCTGTTGCCAGATGAAGATGGTCGTCGTCTTTACATCGGTATGAAAGACCATCTGCTGTCCACCAGCCTGGATGATATTACACAAACCCCCTGCAAGGTATGTACACGCCCAAACATGCATGCGCACATATATATTTTACATATTCTTAAATAAGGGACAGTTCGCACAAAATGTACAATTCTGTCATTATATACTGTCTTTTTTATGTGTAACACAAAAGGAGAAGTTTAACAAAATGTTCATGCTGCTCTTCTCCATACAATGAAAGTGAATGGTGACCATGGGCTGTCAAGCTCAGAAAATGTCAAAAATCACCATAAAACCATCATAAACAACTTGTTTTCCACATAAAACTATCATATGGCTTTAAAAGACTTGGAATATATCATATAAATCAAATGAACTGATGTCATAGTACTTTTATGGTATTTTTGGAGCTAGTCAGTCCCTGGTCACCATTCACTTTCATTGTACAGAAGAAAGCAACTTGAAGGTAGTAAATAACAAAAATTTTAAAGCGATAGTTTAGTTCACCCAAACACGTTGTAGTATCAAACAAGAAAGCTTTTACTAGCAGATTCTTATCTTATGAAATCTGTCCCAGGCTAAAAAACATGTTCCATTCTCATTGAAATTGAAAAACACAATTTATGTATGATTGGTTTTCAAACAAACATTTGTTGCATGAATTAGGCCCTGTGAGTGTATCTGTGGCTGTTTGTGTGAGTAAGTGTGGGTGTGTGTGTGTGTGTGTGTGTGTGTGTGTGAGCCCATCCCTGCTTGTCTACATAACTTGGTGTGTATTCATAATGATTTCATCTGAGTAATGCCAGGGTGGCATCCAACTGTAATTCCTCACATGCTATATGATGAAATCAGCATATGCATCAACATTTAATATGACTAAGAGGAGCTTTTATGCACACTTGTGCACCAGAAGAGATTCACATCTGTGTGTGTGCTGTATTTCAGATATACTGGCCTGCAAGTCCAGATCAGATCCAGAACTGTATCATGGCTGGAAAAAACCTGCAGGTAAAACACAATTTTATGAAACACAGCTTGTTTAGACAGCTTTTCTTGAAGTGTTTAATCACAAACAAAATCAATTAAATCCTCATTGTGATAGTTTCCTTTTCATGTCACAGATGGACTGTGCAAACTTCTTGCGTGTGTTAGAGCTGTATAACCAAACACATCTTTACGCCTGTGGGACTGGAGCATTCAACCCTCGCTGTGCCTTCATCCCCACCAACCTTTTCTTCAGGGTAAAGGACTACATTTCCCAGCATGCACCTCTCTCACATAAACTCTTCCTGTTGTGTTTGTGTACTTATACGGTGCGTTCCAAACGGGATATATCACTGAAGCAACGATGAAGGGCACTTCGGAGTGAAAACAATCATGGCCGCCATATTGAAAGGCCGTTCCAAACCAAAGTGCTCAAAACTGGCCACTTCAAAGGGCCCTTCGGAATTAAGGATTTCGAAGGGTACAACTGATGGCTCCCATGATCCTTTGCGCAGATTCTTTGCATGATGACGGCGCCTCCGTGTGGGCACATGATGATGAGGCAGAAGGGCACTTCAAGGAACAGTTGTTTGGTCCCATACACCCTTCAACCCTTCGAAGCTCTCACTCCGGAGGGTAAACCCTTTTAAGGGATTAGGGCAGGGGTAGGCAAGTTCGGTTCTAGAGAGCCGCAGTCCTGCAGAGTTCAGCTCCAACCCTAATCAAACACACCTGAACAAGCTAATCAATGTCTTCAGGATTACTAAGGCTATAGGCAGGTGAGTTTTTTTTCAGGGTTGGAGCTGAACTCGGCAGGACTGCGGCTCTCTAGAACCGAACTTGCCTACCCTTGGATTAGGGCATAGGGATGAGCCCTTCCGAATGGAACGCAGGGATAATGTAGTTTGCTGTGCATCCATCATGTACTATGTGTGTCTCAGGTGATAGAATAGGAAATGTCAGATTATACAATTTTATGAGGATTATATTACTGATAAATACATTTCTAATAAATTTAAATAAAATGTTAATTTATTAAAATAATAGAAAATATTAAAAAATATTATAAAATAAATTGTTACATATCCAAACAGAAAAAAATATAATTTTATTAAAATTTAAAAATTAGATTTTTAATGAAAAAAAAAATGTTTCATACAGAACAATACATCCTTAAGGATTATTGTGTATAGGCAAAAATTAATGATTTGAACTGTAAATAATGTAATGGGAATTTCAGGCTGAGGAACAAATGCTGCAGTATGAAGACACTGAATCAGGGAAGGGAAAATGTCCTTATGACCCTCACCAGAGAACAGCTACTGCCATCATAGGTAAGACAGCATGTTTATAGTTTGTGTGTAATTTATCTTTTTGTGTGAGAACATGCCAGTGTAACTCTAATTCTGATCTAAATCTTTGTGCATATTTGTTCAGACGGAGAGCTGTACGCTGGCATCTCATCTGACTTTCTAAGTCATGATACCGCTTTTATTCGGAGTCTGGGGGAGCGACATGTGATTCGCACTGAACAATACGACTCCACATGGCTGCAAGGTGATACATGTGCGTGTACAACCACACATATTCCTGAGCTAGCTCTAACACTTACACTCACACTTACAAAAATACACACACCAGGTTGTTGACAGCAATTAAGGATGCACTGTGCTCTATCAGTTAAACACAAGAAAATGCAACCATATTTTTTACACAATAACAGATGTATGTGTTAGTTAACCGTATTTTTGTCTCTCGCGCTCTCTCCAGGCGCTGAATTTGTACATGTTGCAGAGATGTCAGAGAGTGATAATGAGGAGGATGATAAGGTCTATGTGTTCTTCACTGAGCGCACCCAGGAGGCAGAGGGGGCTGCTGGGAAGGTCCTCTATTCTAGAGTCGCCCGCGTCTGCAAGGTATCTAATAGTGTGTTTCTACGTGCTTAACTGGACTTGTGTGGCTCCTGTGCCTGTATGCCCACCTCTTTGAGTCTGATAGGATGTGCTGGGTGATATGTCTCTGACTGTTCCTCTGGTGGATTTCTGTCATTTTCATATAAAATAATAATAGAATTATTGTTTACTTGTTAGATAGAGATCTAAACAGAAATAAAATAAATGTTATTTTAATAAAATATACTTAATTTGTATTACAATAAAAAAGTATGTACAAATCTAAATAGAAATAAAAATAGATACTATTTTGGAGATCCAAACAAATTTTTATAGAAATTTCTGACTGGTTGGATTTCTGTCCTTTTGATATTGCAAAATTATTATTAATAAACTTACAAAAAAGTATTCCTTGTCACTGTCGCCTTTTGGCTTGCTTAGCTGGGGACACTTAATATTTGGCAATATTGTCGACTTGATTGCACAGATAATATTGAAAGAAAACTGAACTGAGCTGGATGATTACATCACTGAATCAACAATGAACAGCAGAATTGAATTTTGTTTGTTTTACTGAAACACTATTTTCTTGTTTAACACTATAAAGCTGCTTTGGCACAATCTGTTTTTTATGAAGCACTATATAAATAAAGGTGACTTGACTTGACGGTATCAGATGGTAATGCCTTGGTACTTTCATGTATGTCATAGAAAATAATGATTACCATATCCATGTACCAGGGCATTTACATCTACATCAAAGAACATGTCTAAAAATCATGCTATTAGCATGGTATATATAAAAAAAACAAACAAACAGACAAACAAACAAAAAAAAAACAAAATGTGATATTAGTATGGTACAGTACATGTTGAAAAATATGGTATTAACAGAGTACATGTGCAAAAATCCATGGTGTGTGTGTATGTGTGTGTGTGTGTGTGTGTGTGTGTGTGTATATGTATATGTATATATATATATAATCATAGTTATACCATGGTACCATGGTAGTTTTTGTTAGAGAAAACTGATATTATGGTACTACATCAGTGCGTTTATCTCTCTTTCTTTCTTTTTTAGAATGATATTGGTGGTCAGCGTAGTTTGGTTCATAAATGGAGCACCTTTCAGAAAGCTCGTATTGTTTGCTCTGTACCAGGACCCGACGGCATACAGACACACTTTGACAAACTCCGTGAGTAATAAACACACCTTCATATAAATGCCACAAACAAAAAAACATTTCAATCCCACTTGATTACCCAATCAAGGTTTAAGCAAATCTCTCAAATTAAATAAGGCTTTGAGATAACCTTGTAAATTTTTTAGAATATAAATTATACTGTTGATTCTGTGTGTGTGTGTGTGTGTGTGTGTGTTTGTGTGTGTGTGTGTGTGTGTGTGTGTGTCATATGCTCAAACTTCCCTGATTTATGGAACAAAGTTTATCAGTAGACACACACACACACACACACACACACACACACACCACACACTGACTCAGACAGAAACCATTTTCTTATCAATCAGTCTGTGTAAACAAAGACCTCGCATAGAATAAACAATTCTTAAATCCTCATTCTGACCGAAGTTTTACTGTAGTTGTAGTCTCATACTCATATATTACATCTGTAAGATATACACATTACAGAGCATACATATTGAAATGTTCATCTCAGTTATCAGTGACAACTGCACTGAAGATAGCATGTCCCCTAAACGATTCCACCCAAATACGATATAAAACACAGCCAGCAATAATCTGAAATCAAGAATGGCTTCCATATCTTACTGCAACTTTATCAAATCTGCAAGCGGCTCTGAACAGAACTATTCATTGTCCAGCGGCATGGCAATCTTTAAACAGCTGAGTTTACATAACTTGTTTAACTCAGTGCATGTCCAGTTATGTTCAAGTGTTAGAGAATTGTGAAATGTGTTTATTTCTTGGCCTACCAAAGTATTTAGAACATGCAAAATAGCTTTGTTTTGATTTCTTAACACTTTCATGTTTACTTGTGCCGTAGAAATGTTCTGATGATTCTATAATGTAAACATGCTCTAATGCTAATATGCATCTCATCTTAGCTGTTCGTTTGCCCTATGGTGGTAATCTATAAGAATTATCTTCTCTGTCTTGTTTACATTGTGCTCCATGGCCCCTAAACCACTACATCTCCCATAATCTCTGCCTGCATCAGGGACCCTCATGTTGCCATAGTTATGATGGGCCAGACCACACTGCAGTCAGTGAATGTTAGTCAGGAATAGTGAGTTTATAGATTGTATAAAGAAACATGCGTAAACTGATGATACGAGTTGAGAACTGCCAGGTTGCTGGAAGAGTAGAATTAGAATGATGTGAATTCTGTTCTTGTGAAATATGGAACAGATGAAGCTTACATCTTTAAAGAAAAAATTGACTGGCGTGTGTTTTAGTATGCAAGATTGAAAGTACTCCAGAATGCGTCATGGTCTGGTGTAAATAAGTTTAGATAATGTTTGTGTGTGTGGAGGTGATGCTGCCAGTTTCTGTGGCTCTGATTTTGAAGCTGAGCTGAATTTGTGTTGTGTCTGGTCTGATATTTACATACATCTCTATGACTCTAAAAAGTTTCATGTTTAACACATATTGAGTACTTTAGGAAATAATTTCTTATGGTTATATGCATTTTATTGCCTGTCTAGAAGTTTTGTCACAAATTGAACTAATTTTCTTGAGTTCACCCTGAATGTTTTACATTTGAACCTCATGATGATAAATGTATCTTAAAATGAGTGTGCCAGTGCATATGCCATTTGTCTTGGTGGTCTGCTGAATGTTTTGAAGGCCACCAGTATCTGTGTGTGTGTATTTTCACATCTACGGTGGCACCCCCATCCTGTTTCCACATAGTCTACTGGCTAACTCGGGATGAGGATAAGGGAGGAGAGCAGGAGAGTCGGAGGTTAGGAGGGATAAGGACGGATAGGGGCAGGATAGAGAAGTGTCAACAAGTGCAGGGCAGACAAAACTATCTGTCCTCAAAGAGAACAAAAGCTTTTGTTGGATGGAATTGACACAACTATAGCATCCCTGCAAAAGTGAAAGAGAAGAAGAGCCAGGGAATGGGGGGTGAGGGGTGGGACAGAAATGAGAGATAGTAATGGGATTGAGAGGGAAAGAGGGAGAGTGGATGCTTAATTAAAGGGATTCTGTTGGTTTGTGTCTAGAATAGGAGGGGAAAACAGAGCGTCTGTGTTTATATGTGCGGTTGTAGTCCAGAGCGGTGTGTAATAAAGGTTTCAACCATTTTATAGTTCTGATCTAGTTTATGTTCTCAGTTTTTAATAGTTTGTCAGAGTCAGTAAATCTATCTCATGTTTCAAAGGCGTGTCTGCGGTAGCAAGAATGTTTAACACTGTGGTTTCCAACTGGTGGGTTGTGCCCCATATCTTTTATTGTCGCTAAGGGCTGCGAGTTTGATCAAACTCCACTGTATTTTTGATTGGGGTCGCTAAGATATTTTAATGTTTTTAAAGAAAGTCTCCTATGCTCACCAAAGCTGCATTTATTTGATCGAAAATACAGTACAAAATCTTTCAGAAATCATTCTAATATGCTGTTTTGGTGCCCAAGTAACATTCCTTACTTGTGCTGTTTAAATTTTTTTTTTCGAAACTGACACTTTTTCAGTATTCTTTTATAAATAGAAAGTTAAAAAGAACCGCGTTTATATGAAACAGAATTTTTTTTGTAAAAATGTAAAATTCTTTACTGTCACTTTAGATCAATTTAATGTGTCCTTGCTAAATATATAAATTATGATCTAAACCTATGACGTTAATGGTAATTTACATAGTTTTATAGTTTAAAAAATGTATTGTTTTGGGCCGTCACTTATTGTTGAGACCAGTTGAGAACCACCATCTTAACGTGTGTGTTTGAGTTGATAAGGCGTTTGATTATATCTCACATGGCTGGAATGCAGAAATGAACTAGCCTACCTCCGACGGCACAAGTTCTTTGTGTAGATATACAGTGGGTACGGAAAGTATTCAGACCCCCTTACATTTGTTTAAACAGTAGTGAAACCACAAAAATGCTGTGTTACACACGTTTTTTTGAATGAGGAAGAGAGTGTGACCAGGAAAATATAATTTTCATGATACAGCCTTGAGATGAAACCAGAGACCATACATACACAATCTTTTTCATTAGCATTGACTAAAGTGCATACAAGGCATGTTTAATATTCTAAACCTGTTTTCTGTTTTTCTGTAGAGGATATTTTTATTCAGCGTGGAAAGGAAAAAAAGAACCCCCTCATCTATGGGCTCTTCACCACTACCAGGTGAGTCTTACACACTGACCTGGTATCGATTTTTAAACATTTGACTGTAATAAATCACATTTGGAGACTTAAGTCATAGCTGAAATAAGAGCAGACATTAAAAAGGAAATTTCAGTCATAATTTACTCAGCTTCAAGTCATTCCAAACTCATATGACTTTCTTTGCAAAAAACACAAGAAGGTATGTTTAGTGGAATGTTGTTGCTGCTCTTCCTCATAAAAAACAAAACAAACAAACAAAAAACTAAATGGTGGCTACTGGCTAGGGATTGTCAAGCTCCAAAAGTGACAAAAATCACCATCAAATTTGTCTATATATCTTATGTGCTATATTCCAGATCTTCTAAAGCTATTTACAAAAGATCTGAGAAAAAGACAAGAAATTCAAGCTGTTATATGTTGATAGAGATGAATAATACATTTAGAAATCAAAACAAAAATTTTCAAAACAGCTTTTTGAAAGAAATTATTTGTATTAATGTTATTCAGCAAGGATAAAAAATGACAGCTAATCAGCATATTAGAATGATTTCTTGTAATGGTAAAGAGTAATAAATTCAGCTTTGATATATAGGAATAAATTGTGTGTGTGTGTGTGGGGGGTGTGTGTGTGTGTGTTTATTTTTAAATTTATTTGTAAATTGTAAAAAAATTTACAATATGGCTGTTTTATTTTATTTTTTATTAAATAAATGCAGGCTTGGTGACTTTTAAATGGTAGTCTATATTCAAATATGAATCTTCAAAGCTTTTTGTTGTCATGATGCTGATTTAATTGGGTCACATGTTACTTGTAACAAATCATGAGTCACTAAATTTGAATATGCAAATTGTAAATATATATATGATTTTCAGTAAATAACACAACAACTCACATTTCACACAACAACTTACATTTCTGCACACAGAGCTATTGTAGGCTTCAGAAGTCAAGTTTACTACTGTAATGGTAGTGTTTTTTGATGCTGTTTTGTTGTTTTGAAGCTTGATGGCCCCTGGTCACTCTTCACTTTAATTGTATTGAAAAGAGCAATGTGCACATCATGACAACCCTGTGTGTGCCTATGTGGTTAAGGGTGTGGATAAAATTGCAGTATTACTGAGTCATACTTTCCAACTGGTCTAAGATGACATTAATAATGCACCCATGATGTTTAAAACACATTAGAAGTTGAACCAATTTTACATCAGCCATCTCAAATAGCATATGCCTTCCTCTTTGTTTGTGAAAATGTGTGTGTGTCTGCCTAAGGTTTGGGGAAGGTTGCATTGGGTGGAGTGCACAATGAAGAATGGATTTAGAAAAAGCTGTATGGAAAGAATGACAGTGTTATTGCTCTCTGCTAAGCTGTTCCACTGAGTGTGTTTATTCTCTCAGAGACTTGTAAAAACTGTAGCTTTCAAGGCAGACCCAAATTCAATTCGGGTCAGATCAGATGACATTTTAACCCTTGCTGAAGAGTCCGTGCCTTGTTGCCGACTTGCTTCACACTTGAACTGAAGTGCCACTTTCATTTGTGCCACCAGAGCTTGGTTTCATTTGGAATTAAGTCTGGCCAAAAACATGTAGGGGAACTGAATAAGATTAATTCTGTTGATGTGATACATTGTGATTGATTGCTAGTTGATGCTGTCTGCTTATATCTCAATCAATTAATAATTCATGTTTCTATTTTTATGTGTGTTTGTTTCCTCTCTCAACAGCAATGTCTTGAATGGATCTGCTGTGTGCGTTTACAGAATGCAAGACATTATTAGAGCTTTTAAAGGAAATTTCCTTCATAGGGAGGGTCAACAGTACAAGTGGACGGAGTATACAGGCAAAGTTCCCTATCCCAGACCCGGCACAGTGAGTGTTCAAATACAATTAGGCATTACAGCGTTATAATGTACAGTATAAAAATGTTATTCTAAAATCATGTACAGTAAATTATTATTTTTGGACCATAATACTGAACTTCCTGTCAAACTTCAGTGTCCCAGCAGCACATATGGAGGGTTCAAATCAACAAGGGAATATCCTGATGATGTCATCTTCTTTAGCCGCAAACATCCTTTAATGCAGGAAGTGGTAAATCCACTTGGGGGTCATCCTTTGCTCATCAGAGTGGGCGTGCCTTATAAACTGACCCGCCTCCTTGTGGACAGAGTGCAGGCGGTGGATGGACAATATGACGTGCTGTTCATTGGCACAGGTGTGTGTTTGTGGTGAATACTGAAGTAAACTGTAGGTATGCTGAATTTTTGATGGAAATGATGTGACGTCCATTTAGTTCGTTTAAATACTGTGTGTATTGTATGTGTGTATTCAGATTCTGGCCTGGTTCTGAAAGTGATTCACCTCCCTAAAGCCAACGGACAGAATCAGGAGATCACTCTGGAACAGCTGCAGGTTTTTAAGGTAAAACTTCTGCAGCTTAACATTCCAGATTCATTGGGATGACCTTTTGAAATTGAAACATTAACTGCTCATCTTCTGTCACTCAACAGAACAAGTCACCAATCACTGCCATGACGCTGTCCAAGAAAAAGGTACCATGTTTATCAGTGGAAGCACACATACATACAAACATACTTGAATATACATGTAAGATACACCGACACACTTTTATAAACCTTCCCATCTTGTTGCCATGGAAACTCGAGAGGGTGGAAGATATTTAAAATGAAACTTCTATTTTTTTTTTACACATTTTTTCCATGAAACACTCACTGAAACCTGAAGAACTGGGATGGAAAGAGCTCTGTAATTCTGGAGCTGTGATGTGTGGAATGTGATTTTTTTTAGATATTTGTGTTTCTGGCCCAGCTTTCCTGCTTACTGGAAAAAAAAGCAATAAACAGGATCACAGCCCATATCAGTGTGTGTGTGTGTGTGTGTGTTTTGTCTCCAGCAGTGGCTGTTTGCTGGATCAGCAGAGGGTGTGGTTCAATTGGGTTTGTTCCACTGCGATTTGTACGGCCAAGCCTGCGCTGAATGCTCTTTTGCTAGAGACCCATACTGCACCTGGGATGGCCACTCTTGCAGCCCTTATATGCCAACTGCACGCAGGTGACACACATCTCACACTTGTATGGGCAGCTTGTTTGATAGAATCCATTTCATCAGCAGTTTCCAGTACACTGAAACCGAAACGCGTTGGTATTTGGTATATCTGAAATAAATCTGATTTGAAACATTCCTCCCTATTTGCAGAAGAAACATTCGTCATGTTAATGATGACGGCAACCTGCTGAAACAGTGTGTCAGACAGGGAGGTAAGACACACAGACAACCAGACATTTACAATTGCTAAACATCCTGCTTTGGAACAGCAGTCATTTTTGTGTTTATTTATGTGTTTTTACGATTTCATTCATTGCTCATTAAATCTGGGTGGAAACTTATTAAAGGTTGAATAAACTTTTACCATTTGTGCCTTTAGAAAAACACTTACAATTAAAGTAATTCAATCTTAAAAGCGCCGTGCCCATGGTGTGAAATGCCATGTTTATGTGCACAATGAATTAAATAAAAAATGTGAATAATAATAATAATTAGAAATAATAATAATAATAAATAAATATTTTAGTAATAATATTATCATTAACAAAAATAATAAAATATTACTATTATGTGTGAAATGTTATGTGTGCACATAGACCAACACAAAAAAAAAATGCAATAATAATAATAATAATATGTGAGAAATGCCAACAATTAATTAAAACTAATAATAATAATAATAATAAAATATTTCTATTATGTGTGAAATGTTATGTGTGCACATAGACCAACAATAGAAAAATGCAATAATAATAATAATAATATGTGAGAAATGCCAACAATTAATTAAAACTAATAATAATAATAATAATAAAATATTTCTATTATGTGTGAAATGTTATGTGTGCACATAGACCAACAATAGAAAAATGCAATAATAATAATAATAATATGTGAGAAATGCCAACAATTAATTAAAACTAATAATAATAATAATAATAAAATATTTCTATTATGTGTGAAATGTTATGTGTGCACATAGACCAACAATAGAAAAATGCAATAATAATAATAATAATATGTGAGAAATGCCAACAATTAATTAAAACTGTAATAATAATAATAATAAAATATTATTATTATGTGAGAAATGGCATGTTCATGTGCATATAGGCCAGCAATTAATTTGAACTGTAGTAATGATAATAATAGTAATGATAGTAGTAGTAGTAGTAGTAATGATAATATTTGTTATTATTATTTTTTATAATTTTATTGAAATTCTTTCATTTAAATTATTTATTCATTACATTTTTCTTATTCTATTCATTGTTATTCAGCTGGTCTTCAGGTGGAGGCAGAGGTGAAGACATTAGTTGTTGCCATGGGTAACAGCACCTACCTGGAGTGCCTACCCAAATCTCACCATGCCACAGTCACCTGGTTTAAAGACATAGGCGAGAACAGCCTGGAGCAACATAAGGTACATGCACACTCATGCCTGCACACTCAAAACATTATCAAATATTGAGATGTCTTTAAATTTGAACCTTCTTTCTTTCAGGTCACATCTGGGGAGCAGCTGGTTGTCATTGACATGGGCATCCTCATTCCCCGGGCTGAGCTCAATCTCGGCGGCGTTTATCACTGTCAGCTAGAAGAACATGGATTCCGCTGGACAGCCGTTACTATTCGTTTAATTGTGTGGAGCCCCACATTTGTCTCCGCCCAGCCATGGTACCAGGATGTGATGGCATTGATCAACCACGGCAAACTGGAGCGACACTGCAAAGAACTCAGTCAGCATCACAACAACAAGGAATCAGGGAATCACAAGCATAACAAACAGGACAGAAAGAGAGCAGACCGGCACAGGCACAGAGGAGGGGGAGAGAAGGAGAAAGGAAGGGGGCGGAAGAACCGAAGCCGAATGCAGGGTTCAGCACAGAGGCTGCCAAGGAGCGCATAGAACAAATCGCAGGTGTTTACAAAGCTGCTCAAAACAAAAGAATACAACAAAACATGCAATATACAGTATATTCACAATACATTCAAGTATGCATGACATCATGTTAACAGACATTTGCTTTGTTTCAAATCCTAATGAGCTGCCTGTATGCGGCAGCATTGTCAAGCAACAAGCTCAAAAATACATGCAAGATGGGAATTTTTTTTTATCAACTTATATTTCTTTCAATTCATTCAAAGAAGTATATCCATATAGATTGTTCAAAAGTTTGGGCTCAGCAATATCTTTTTTTAATACATTTATTGTGCATAAAATTGCATTAAATTGATCTAAAGTGACAGGAAAGATATTGTTATGAAAGATTTATATTTCAAACGAATGCTGTTCTTTTGAACTCTGTTCATTAAAAAAAATGGTATCACTGTTCCCACAAAAGTATTATTCAGCACAACTGTTTTCAACATTGATAGTAATAAGAAATGTTTCTTGAGCACCAAATCAGCATATTAGAATGATTTCTGAAGGACCATGTGAAAATGAAGACTGGAGTAATGGCTGCTGAAAATTCAGCTTTGCCATCCTAGGATTAAAATACATTTTAAAAATTTAGTAAAAGAGAAAACAGTTATTTTAGTTGTTTTACTGTATTTTTGATCAAATTGATGGTGAGCATGAGACTTTTTTTCGAAACATGAAAAAAATCTTACTGACCCCAAACTTTTGAACAGTAGTGTAATTAAAAACATATTATCTTACCAAATATTTCATGTGTGCTTTCACGTGCTAATTGGAAACTTGATTGCATGTCAAGAATATTTGTGTGTTGTCCAGAATTGTAGAGTGTTTCTAATTTCTTAATGAGTTCATTGACAAGTAGAATGCTGCCTATGTAGGCAATGAGGCAGCTCACCAGGTTTTGGAACAAAGCTAGTATCTGAATCATGTGAAGGACTGTTGCTAAGTAAATTAAGAATGATCTGAAATAGGTGTGGTCAAGAAGAAGTGTTTACTTTAATATTAAAAACGAATTGATTATTTGAGGACTGTGTTAAGCATATTTGACCAATCTTTTAGGGCAAGGGAGTGTCCCCAAATTATCCTCTGATGAACAAAAGACAAATCTTCCAAAGTTAGGGAGCATCTTAAAATGTTCTTTGTTTAAAAAGACTGTATTGAAATGTATTTCCTTATTTATCTTTCATGATATTTATTTTCCTTGTGTTTTTGTGCTTTGTGTGTATATTGTCTTGCATTTTAAGTGTAAAAATTGTACATGGTCTTTTTTTTTAAAATATTTGAATAGGGTGTAATTCTGTCTCTGATGTCACTCATTATTTTCGAGAGATTTATTTAAATGAATCAACCAAAGCAAAAGTCCCAAAATATAACAGATCCCATAGGATGATGAACACTGTGTTTCTCTTGGGAACGATGGAGGCACAAAGGGTGTGTTATTTTACTGGACTGAAACGGCAGCTATTTTCTCCTGCACACGGACAGATGCACGACTGCCAAGAAGTTTGGCACCCGCCCTGAAGTGCCTCCATTCAGAAGGATGGAAAAATGAAAAATAAAATAATGGCAAAAATGATTTAAAGGCTTTAAAGTACTGTACAAAAACAGAGAGAAGAGGAGCAAATTAAAATGTGATCAGACCCACACCACATGACAGAGACAGAACCAGAGATCTGTGCATATGTTGGCGCAGTTCGGTTCGCCAGGAGACTCAAACAAAACTCAAATGTTGTTAACAGTCATAAAATACATAAAAGAGAATAGATGCTTTGTGTTCATGTTTTACATATGGTAAATCCTGCCTTTAATAATTTAAACCTTGTGAATCGTGTGACTATGTCTTACCTTAAACTGTAAATCTGGATTTCATTAATGGACTTTGAACCTTGAATAAAGTGTTTTGGAAGACTGTCATGAAATTGAGAGAAAAAGAACAGAATTCAACATTGCACTACTTAATGTATTCCATTTTGTAATATTAATAACATCCACATATACTGCTTTATACAGTACCAAAAAAAATTACTGCATTAGTATTATACAACATCCCAACATCTAACATGTCTTGAACTTTAATCCGAGCCAAGAAACAATCCTGTTTTAAGCAGAAAATGATCACTGATATATCATAATAGTCAAACAGTTTTTTATGTTTGGTCTGTCTAATATAAACAGAAACACTCTCACATGCACAAACATGTGCTGGAATTTTCTCTTGGTACCTCTTGCTGTGTGACAAGCATTTGAATTCCATGAGCACATCATATTGCATCCTATATGAATGACAGGACACTGGGAAATTGACTAGGTGGGTTGCCTTGGATACGGCTGCCCCTTAAAACACTCCCAGAAGTGAATACCAAATATTGGAGAGCCTATATGTGAGTAAATGAGATCAGTGATGCAAGTAACAAAGTGAAGGGGAGAGACTGGAGGAGAAACACAAGGAAAGTGAGAGAAATATATTATTTTCTATTAAGGAAAATGTCTGCCTTGCTGTTGTTGAATACTGACAAGAAATCAAAACTGTATTGAATTTAATGTCTTAATAGACTTTCCTGATCTTATTTAGCACAATAACTCACACATTATACCAAAATGTAAAAAAAAAAAAAAAGAAGAAGTAATCATAATATAATCACTTCCTCCACCTCTGAAAACAAATTTCCTTTTCAGCTGATGTCACCTATAGGCCACACTGGGTAAAATGTAAATGTTAACCTATAGCAAATGGCTATTTAGGCATGTTTTAGGCCACTGCTTTAGCCTTTCTAAAAAGCCAATAGTGGTTACACTTTATTTTAAGGTGTCCTTGTTACAGTGTAATTATACATTTAAGTGCTGAGCAATATTAATTAACTACATGTGGTTTAAGGTTTAGCTTAGGGTTACTTGCATGTACTTATGCATAATTAATTGTTATTATAATAGTAAGTACATGTAACGTGTAACAAGGCCACCTTAAAATAAAGTGTTACCCCAATAGTTAATGCTGTAATCTAATGTAATCTAATGTAATGAAGGTCACACGGCAGTGATGGCAAATAACAACATATTTACCATTTAGATACATCAAGAGATACTACCAAAGGTGAACTTGATCTTCAGACTGGTGAAAAAGCCTCCTCAAAGGTGGTTTAAAAGTGGAAAAAGGAAGTAGTCCTTCACAGTTGCTCTATTCCAGTATGGAACAACCACTTTTTACAATCCAATTAAATCATGATGATAATAATCAAGTCCCACCCTACAGTACACTTTTCATGTTGAATACATTGTTTCACTTAGAAATATATTAAATTACTGATGTAAAATGACTTGTTGGTGAATGTTGTTTCATGTTGACTACAGTCCCCTAAAGAGGTCGAGAGAGTAAGTAAGGGTCAAGACAGTGACTCACAGCATTACTCTGGCTCTACTTCAGAGGGCTTTATTGCAGGGGGGAGGTTTTTTGGATAATAACAGGATCTTAGAGGTTTTAGTCTTGGTAAGGGTTTTGTGACAGGGTCAGAGCTGACCTAGGTTTTACTGATGTGGTTGACAATTCCTATTGATTAGCCTATAAAATGGCAGCAGGGTAAAAATACACACAGCCTACTGCACAGGACGTGGGAGAGAGCAACGCCAGTAGCTGAATCAATCCGCGGCGTCTACCGCCCTTTGTGGTGAAATGGGTGTACTACATGCATCTCTCTTCGTGCAAATAAATGAATAATTAACCACAGATTTATTATTTATTAATTCTATATCGCAGTCCTCTGATAAACTACATTAAAGTATCAGTATATAAAAACACAGAATGCGTTTACATGTAATTTTACACACGTCTTTTATGTCATGAGGTTTATCCCTGTATGTTATGTGGAACTATAACGTCTACGTTGTGTTTCAGTACGACAAATATTCAGTGCGGACTCAGTTGGGAACCTTCATCCTGAGCGAAGAGCTGCAGGTAAACATTTAACTTCACCAATCCACCATTGCATTACATGCATCTGAAACATGACTGTGTACTACATGCATCTCTCTTCGTGCAAATAAATGAATAATTAACCACAGATTTATTATTTATTAATTCTATATCGCAGTCCTCTGATAAACTACATTAAAGTATCAGTATATAAAACACAGAATGCGTTTACATGTAATTTTACACACGTCTTTTATGTCATGAGGTTTATCCCTGTATGTTATGTGGAACTATAACGTCTACGTTGTGTTTCAGTACGACAAATATTCAGTGCGGACTCAGTTGGGAACCTTCATCCTGAGCGAAGAGCTGCAGGTAAACATTTAACTTCACCAATCCACCATTGCATTACATGCATCTGAAACATGACAAATCAGCCCAAACTCAAACAGTAATAGTCATAAGGCTGCGGGTTTTCGCTGATATCTCGCATAATAACTGCGAATTCATAGGCCTGCATTACAGCTAATGCTTATCTTAAAGCTAACGTCAGGTGACCACTGTCGCTTCCTTGATCCGTTTATTAACATATTTATTGTTCGGCTGATCTGCGTCTGATTTGTCTGGTTGTGATGTTGAATGTTTGTGAAAATGTCTTAGTTTGTACGTCTTGAATTTTGAGACCCGCAAATCATTGTTGCTGGTGATTTCAGTTTCTCTGCCATTAGAGAGACACTTCATCACTTCAAACCTGCAAGAGCGTTCATGATAACCGAGGTTTTGCTTTTAATCGCACAACTTGAATAAATAAAGAATAAACGAATGACTTATTTGAAATCATGGCTATTTTAGTTAACTGATACTAAAACTAAAACCATAAAAACATTTTTGTTGCTTTATTGTGTTGTTAACTGAAATAAAATATAATATAAAATCACAGTTGTTTTATTTCAGCTGGCAAGGCAACTATTTCTCATTTTCATTGAGTTTAGCTTGTACTAAAATAACTAAAACAAGCAAATAAAATTAATAAAAAAACTATATAGAAATAGTACAAATTACCAAAACTTTAAAATGAACGGAAAACTTAAAATATAATAGTCGAAACGAATTCAAAATATTATTAAAAACTATAATATTATCTTAATGATACTAAAATAATAATAAAGTCTTAAATTGATTAGATATGCAATGTTGTCTAATATTAATGTCCTCATGGTGTAGTTTGAGTGAAAACATTTCATGATGCTGTTACAGATCATTTGCAATGCCATGTTATGTTTTGTTCATTTCATGTCATTTTATTCTTCCTTCTGGGGGAATAAATAGATCTACTTATAAAATGCAATGTTTAACAAAATGAAAATTATTCAAATTAAACACTCTTTGTATGATGAATTTACCATATAATATCATGCAAACTCGTGCATGAAATATAAATTATAAACTATAATTTGTACACATTTGAATAAGAATTTATGACTTGCATCACATTTAACTTTAGCTTTACATCTTCAATGATGATGATGGTGATTAATTGTTTTGCTGCAGTGGGTGGAGGGATGAGCCACTCTTCTGTGACCGGTCAGGATGCGCAAGAAGCAAGCAATGGTGTGGACACCTCTGACTCTCCCAAGGCTTCAGATTGGTCAGGACCTCTTGGATTCTCCACCCAGGGGTTAAAGTTCAGGGATGGGGCTGATTTTGAGCCTCACGAGGGGTTTTCTGCCCTGTCAGAGACTCTCAAACACACACCACTTCACCACATGGACTCATGTAGAGACACACACACAGATCACTCTGAGTCCACACCTACAGATTCACTGGTTCAGCACAACCAATGTGCACATATTCTAACTGAAGACCGCTCACACAAGAACACACACTCCTGTGAGACTGAACTAATACACGACCACTCTAAAAAAGAACTGGAAGAATGGAGAGGGGAGGAGGATGAGAGAAAGACAAGTGATGGAGAGGTGAACTATGTCAACAAGAGAGAGATCAAGCAAAAAAAGGAGACACTTATTTCTGTACAGGTAAGGGGTTAAATCAAGGATGTGCGCTGGTCCTCATTCAAGTAAATACTAATATATAATGTAATAATTAGTTTACTTAATATTATTAGTAGGGTTGCAAAGATGGAAACTTTCTATGATGTTTTTTGGAAATTTTCGGAAAAAAACCCAAACAACTAACTGACTAAATAATATATATAATTAAATAAAATCCAAAAATGTTATTATATTTAAACTTACTAACATAGTAATAATAATAATGATAATAATAATAAAATTAATAAATAAACAAGTCCTACAAATTAAGAATACATTTAAAGAGTTAAATCTAATCTATGCTTTCGTACTCCATTTAATTAAGTACTAATATAATATAATAAATACTAACATAATAATAACAAATATATTAATTCATTTAATAATAATTAAATAATTTCCACAAATTTAATAATAATAATAATTTCCACAAATTACATTTAAGGAGTTAAATCCATGCTTTTTGTACTCAATTTAAATACTAATTTATATATAATATAACAAATATTAACATAATGATGACAATAATTAATAATAACATCTTAAATGTCTTACAATAATTCCAGTAAATTAATACATTTAATTCAGTTAATTTATTAATTAATAGTGAAATAATTTAACATTATGTCCAGTTTGTGTGACTCAGATATCTGTTGCTGTTTATCTTGAACTTTTTAACAAATAAACTGATCTGCACAAATTACAGCCAGTTGGTCTGTTCTCAACTGAACACCCTTCCACTCGCTCTGAACCTGATGAATGGGCCAATATAGATTCGTTGGATGAAGTCCAACCAAATGCTTCCATTTCTCCTGATGAGGCCCCTCCCCTTGTTCCGGCCCCTCCTCCCAACCAGGCCACACCCACTCTGCTGCCAGACCTGGACGATTCTCCATGCCCGGCTCACGTGATGGCGGAGGTGCGTGTACGGTCAGTACCAGATCGAGTCGTGCGTGGCATGCAGGACAGTAAGAGCCTGGATGAGATCAGTGGGGCATGTGGGGGCGGGGCACGAGGAGTCGGGGCTAGAGGTGGCCAGGTGGAAGGACGCAGAGCTACCATATCCAGTGCCCTCGAATTGGAGGGAACCGTCAGTCATGATGGAGATCTCACGCACTTCATCACCAAAAATCTTGAACAGAAGATTAAAATGAGCTCGCGGCTGAGTCTGGACACGGATTGTGAGTATCTGAGGGTGTCAAAAAAATTTTTTTTGATTTGTTATGTCATGTATCAGTAATATTTGATTTGTGTGTGACTACTTCAGCAGACTGTTCTGGGCCTGTGGTACGTGGTCATGGCTCTTTGCGTCGGCCGGCTGATATTCCGCCCATTGACCCGTCAGTGCTGGTAGACCTGCACAAACACACACAGGATGTGGCTCAGAGTGTAGAACTGATGCTGCGAAGCCTCAATGGAACTATACAGAATGTGAGTATTACCCTGATTCATATACAGCCACTCAAAAAAATATTTGGACACTTAAGCTGCATTTCAAAATACCAAACCAGGTGCAAACAAACATTTGTTCTGCAAACAAATTGTGCTGTTCCTTTTTTCAGAACTAACTCTTACCCATTTTTGAACTAGTTTTTAGCCACATGGTCTCAAGGTGATTTTAATTGATTATATAAAGTCAATTCTCCTCAACTTCACACTTCACCTTTTTTCCACTGATGTTAGATGATGCTTCCTGGCCCATCTGCATACTGTTTCACAGAATTCCACAGAAAATTCCACAGAAAAGCCAGTTCTGAGTCATTTATTATTCCTGTGATGGTAAAGCTGAATTTTCAGCAACCATCACTTGCCTTCAGTGTCACATTGTCCTTCAGAAATCATTTGAATATTCTGATTTGGTGATCAAGAAACATTTCTTAGTATCCAACAGTAGTGCTACTAAATATGTTTGTTGAAACATGAAACATTTTTTTCAGGTTTGAACAGCATTTCTCTGAAATTTAAAACTTTTATACCTTTCTAGTTTCTAAATGTCTTTACTGTCACTTTTGATCCATTTTATGTGTCTGTGCTGAAAGAATTAAATTCTTTAAAAAAAAAAATCTGTCTGACTCCAATCCTTGAACGGTAGTAGATGTATAATTTAATTTATATTTATTTAGTTATAGGATGATCCGATCACAATGTGGGTCAAATTTGTGCAAAAATACAGAAAATTTTTAAGGGTTTTCAAACTTTACAGGTTTTCAGTGTCTAAATACTTTTTGGCTTCACTTTTTATGTATGCAGCCCTCATTCCGTATATTCATTTATACGGACCGAGAAGTGCACCTATTGCTTTGAATATAAATTAAAAGGTTGTGTCTCTCCAGATGACTGCTTTAAGTGTGGGCTATATCCAGACATACAGAGATTCTGTGGACAGTTTGGGAGAGTCAGTGGACATGAGTATAAAGGTGAGAGTGACTTACATTTATGTAGTCAGGCGAGTTTTCATTTTTATTTTTTCTATTTTGAGCTGTATGTGCTTGTATGTGTGTTTCCAGGGAATGTACACACTCATGGCCCGGTGTGAGGAGCTAGATCGCTCCATGCAACCTATACATGCTCTAGCTGCTCAGATCAGAGACATCAAACGAACCCTTGATGCCCTAGAGACCATCTGTAAGTAACTATGGCAATAAACCACACCCCCTGTCCGAATGAGGACTCCATCCCTTGGAGAAAAGCAGCGGCTCCGCCTTCTGCAGTCAGTCTGCTACACACCGTGCAATGGAAGCAATTTGCTAATTATAATGTTTACTAGCAATGCTCTGCAAGTGCTCGTCCCCTTAGAGACAGCTTGGTTCTCACCCTTCCCCTCGGGGACCACATCTTTAACCACCTCCTTTTGTCTTGGCTCCTCCCCTCTAGAACGTTCACACTGCAAAATTGACTCCCTGTGATTCATGCCGTCCAACATCTTTCACGTGACCACAGGAAGCACTCTCTGTTGTTGGTGGCTTATGGGCGACTGATTGGTTTTACTGTTGCCTGTTTATGAAGTGAGTGTGTGTGATTGGAACTATTGGTAGGTATTTTGATGGATTGCGTCGTTGGTGTTAAATGTACCATCTGTAATGGCCTCAAATTTAAGACATAGAGTAGTTTAACACCAATATTCGCCAGTATGGAAGCCATGCTCTGTGTATACTTGTTCCTCCCGGATGTCTTTGTTTCTGCAGGATGGATGCTATGCATCCCAGATCAGTCCTTCTTTTCACAGCGACCATTGTTAAATGGATAGTTCACCTGAAAATAAATTCTGAAATAATTTACTCACCCTCATGTTGTTTGAAACCTGTATGACTTTTTCTTCCATGGAGTGCAAAAGGAGATTTTTTGAAGAAAATACATACAGTCACCATAAATTATGAGTAACGACTTACTTTTCAATCTGTTTCTCACACAAAGATATCGTATGACTTTGGAAGAGTTGTGCACACATCATATGAACTACTGTTATGATGCACCTACGTCTTTTTTGAAGCATGAAATCTTCAGTCTACATTCATAATCGCCATTCATTAATTGCATGGAAAAGAGTGACCAGGACATTCTTCAAAATATCTTCTTTTGTGTTCCTCAGAGGAAAGAAAGTCATACAGGTTTGGAACGACATGAGGGTGAGTAAATAATGGCAGAATTTAAATTTTTTGGGGATGGAATATTCCTAACACAAGCACCGTAAAGGCTCACCTACAAATGTTGGACTCTTGATTACCGTATTGAGAGTCATGACAAATGTCCTGTAATTTGATTAACTGTTTTGTTGTCTGCAAGTGTTCAGCAAGTGTTTAGCTGAACATGCACAAATCAGAGGAAGGTGAGGAGAGATTGGAGGTGGGTGTGAAAAAAAAATTCAGGATGGATGAAAGTTTATGATCTTTACCTTTCTCTGTCTGTTCGTGTTTAAACCGTCTCTCTTTATCGCTGTCTTGCTAACTATAACCCTGATTTGTCCAACAATCTGTCATCAATGTATATTTTAAATTATTGTATAACAAAATAAATTTGCTAGAATGATACGTGATTTTTGTGCCCCTCACTACATTTAAGGTGAATTTGTTTATTGCTCTTTGACATACAGTTGTTTTCTTTTGAGCGTCTTATGCTTTTGCAGAGTTCAGTTACAGCTGCATCCAGATCTGCACTATTAATCAGGGTGAAACTATGAAGCATATTGTTTGTGTGCGTGTGTGTGTGTGTGCGCATGTTTATGTAGTTTATGAGGGCACAAATTTGTATAATAACATGGGTATGACATAGGTATTACAATGAGAAGGTGATTTATGAGGACATTTTCAGTATCCCCATAATTCAAAAGGCTTATAAATAATTCAGAATGAAGTTTTTTGAAAATCTAAAAATGCAGAAAGTTTCCTGTAAGGGGTAGGTTTACAGTAGGGTCGGTGTGTAGGGCAATAGAATATACGGTTTGTACAGTATAAAAACTATTACACCTATGGAGAGTCCCCATAAACCATAAAAACAAACCTGTGTGTGTGTGTGTGTGTGTGTGTTGGTTATCTCAGTGGGAACTGTGGTACCTGGGATGTGTGTGCTGCTGATTGATCTGGTTGGCGGCAGTAGGGCAGTTGTTAGTGTGAACTCTGTGACATTGTGTTTGTGTGTGTGTGTGTGTGTGTGTGTGTGTGTGTGTGTGTGTGTGTGTGTGTGTGTGTGTGTGTGAGTGAGTGACTGAGAGAGAGAGTGTTTGTGTCCTCATATGGCCTTAGCTGGATTAATTTACACTGGCGGATAAAAGGTTTTGCTCTGTCACCCCTTAAAGTCACTGGTGAATTCACAGATAAGTAAACGCATAGATGCACACATTTATTTTTTTTAATTTGCACATTGTAGTTGTTCTTATCCTCCTCCTCTAGTAGGTATTTGTTAATTTAACAAACCAGCAGATTTGTATGGAACGATATTCCGGACAATTTTCAAATAGAATAGCAAATTGTATTTTCAATTGCGTTTTCAATATTATGCGTCCACATATTGAAAACGCAATTGAAAATACAATTTGCTATTCTATTTGAAAATTGTCCGGAATATCGTTCCATAGATTTGCTTACTAGTCATTCATATATGTCACTGAATGTTTGGAAAGGCTTTACATTTTCTAGAGATCGAATATTCAAGTTGTTTATTCGTTTTCTATCCCTGAATGTAAAAACGAAAAATTAAGCCGGATTCTTGATTTTTTGTTTTGTTTGAATAATTGAAAAACGAAATATGTGCTCGTTTTTCATTTTTCAGATTTCAATATTAAAACAAAAATTGATTGGACGGAAGATACCCTGATTATTATGGAGGATGGTTTTGTTTGGGACAGACTGCTCAGATAAAGCATAAACTTGGCTGATTTCTCTCTTTTTTTCTTTCTTAAGCGTAAAAGATAAAACGGAGAGACTAAACATTTGATTAGATTTTAGTTTAGACATATAGAGGCCAGTTACACCCCGGCCCGGCTGTATTCAGGACATTTTATGATTGTGCTATCACTGTCCCTTCACAAGTCTTACGCAGGTTTGACGTAAATACAGTGGGTATAGAAAAGAATCATCCCCTTTTAATAATAATAACATCCAAGTGAAAGATATAACACCAACATGTCAGAAAAAAAAAACAGAATCACTAGAAAAAGGATCACCCCTTCTAAAAATGACTTGTAAACTCAGTTAGGTGTAGCTAATCACCTTCTCAGTGGCACACAAATCCATTTAAATTTCAACTGTGATCAGCTGTGGTCATTTTGATTAGCTCAGCATGAAAAGAGCATTTCAGGCCTTGGTAGTGCAGCTGAAGCAAGCAATCAACTATGGGTGGCAAGACACTGTTAAATGATCTCCGGGATAAACAGTTGCAGGAATTTATGACAAAGAGTGGTCATTGTGTGCATGTGAGTACAATATCACAAATTCTCCACAAATGTCTTGTATGGGACGGTTGCAAGAAAAAAGCCACTCCTCAAGAAAGTCGGATGCAGTCACGAAGATTCTGAGGCAGATGAGACTAATATTGAGTTATTTGACCTCAACACCAAACGATATGTCTGGTGGAAATCCAGTACAGCTTACCATCCAAATAACAGCATTCCTACAGTAAGTCATGGAGGTGCTAATATCCTGTTATGGGGGTGTTTCTCTGCAGCAGGGACTGGCGCACTTGTCAGGCTAGAGGGAAATCTGCTGCCCTCTGCCAGAAAGTTGTCAGTGGGAAGAAGGTTTACCTTCCAACATGACAATGACCCAAAGCACACAGCAAAACTGAGCACACAGTGGTTGGAGGAGAAAAAGGTGAATGTCCTTACATGGCCAAGTCAGAGCCCAGACTTAAACCCCACTGAAAATCTGTGGAATGACTTGAAGACTGCATCAAATTTAGCTGAACTTGAGCAGTTCTGCAAAGAAGAGTGGGCAAATATTGCAAAGTCTAGATGTGCAAACTTTGACAGATCCCAACAGACTGAAGGCTGTAATTAAAGCAACAGGTGGTTCAACAAGGGGGTGATCCTTTTTCCAACTCCGTGATTCTGTTTTATTATCTGTATTCATTTCAGGCTGCAAAGCAACAAATTTAATTTTAAAGGGGGGTGATTCTTTTCTCTACCCGCTCTCTATACAACATTATATAAGTTTAGGGTCATTAAAAATGTTCAATGTTTTTGAAAGATGTCTCTTGCTCATCAAAGCTGCATTTATTTAATTGAAAATGTGAAAAAGATATTGTTACAAAATAAAACAGTTTTCTATTTTAATATATTTTAAAATGCAATGTATTCCTGTGATGGAAAAACTGAATTTTCAGCAGCCACTCATGATTGTAAAGCGCTTTGGGTGTACAACAATACACAATAAAGCGCTATATAAATGCATCATTCATTCAACTGTTTAGTTACCAACATTCTTCAAAATATCTTCTATTGTGTTCAACAGAACAAACTCATGCAGGTTTGGAACAAGTGGAGGGTCAATAATAGCACTATCCCTTTAAAAAACTATATCCAATATAAGTTATGCAGTTAATTTTCAAGTGCAGGTGATGCAGAACAGATCTGTTTATTCAGTCGTGTTCAGACTGTGAATTTAAATCCATCTCTGAGATTATCTTTTACAGAAGCTATTCTCTTAACAGATATTCCTTTGGGTATTTATATTAAAATTCTTTTTGCAATTAGCGATCAAAATCAAGGCCAACTGAGGTTCACAAAAGTTCCTTCAAACTCCAGCTCTCTACTCGTCAAACATAATGAAGAACCAGTGAGGAGAGAAGGATGATGGGTGTAATAAGTGCAGAATTTCCGGCGTCCACTGGCTGCTTGGTAGGCACTACTGTCACTTGAATCACTGGAACCACGGTACTCTGACTCGGGCTTATCCCAACCACTGTTTTTACTGTTGGTGATGTTATTTTCCCTCGGTTTTCCAGCACCACGCCAGATTCTTGATCTGCTGCTGCACCCTCCAAGGCTTCGAACCACTGGCAGCGGAAGTCCTTCTTCCAGCGGTCTATGTAAGCAGTGGGAAGCTCTCCCGTGGCCCGGACACCTTCTGCCCCATTTGGGAGAAGCATAAAGTGGGCTGAAGGAAGATGCAGGTATGTGGGGTCCTCAGGTTTCTTACGCACACAGCGTCCACGGCCCTGACACAATGAGACTCCACAGAGACGTGCTGCAGTGGTCACATTGACAGCATATGGGCCAAGAACCTGACGAACATACGAGCTGAACTCTGAGCAGGATTTCTGTAGGAGACACACATGCAGATGTAAATAATATCAGTCAAACATGAATCTGCATTTAGCATTATAATAGATAAATAAGAAGGTGGATTAAGTGGGAGAACTTGCACAATTGGTGGCTGACTAAATACTTTTTTGCCCCACTGTACCTTTGGGGTTAGTAAATTAATGCTTCTGGCCCTTATGCTCAGCAAGGCTGCATTATTATTTTTTATCAAAACTACAGCAAAAACGGTAACATTGTGAAGTGTTATTACAATTTTAAATAATTGTTTTCTATCCGAATGTATTTTAAAATGTAATTTATTTCTGTGATGACAAAGCTGAATTTTCAGCAGCATCACATGATCCTTCAGAAATCCTTCTAATATGCTGATTTGGTTCTCAAGAAACATTTATTTTATCAATGCTGAAAAATTAAATTTTTTTCATGATTCTTTTATGAATAGAAAGAACAGTGTGTATTTGAAATATAAATCTTTTGTAACATTATAAATATCTTTATTGTCAGTTTTGATCAATTTAATGCGTTCTTGCAGAATCTTTTTTTTTCAAACTACAGCAAAAACGGTAACATTGTGAAGTGTTATTACAATTTTAAATAATTGTTTTCTATCCGAATGTATTTTAAAATGTAATTTATTTCTGTGATGACAAAGCTGAATTTTCAGCAGCATCACATGATCCTTCAGAAATCCTTCTAATATGCTGATTTGGTTCTCAAGAAACATTTATTTTATCAATGCTGAAAAATTAAATTTTTTTCATGATTCTTTTATGAATAGAAAGAACAGTGTGTATTTGAAATAGAAATCTTTTGTAACATTATAAATATCTTTATTGTCAGTTTTGATCAATTTAATGCGTTCTTGCAGAATCTTTTTTTTTTCCAAAAATAAATAAGTACAATTCTTACTGATCTCAAACTTTTGTATGGTAGTGTCGATATAAGAATGATTGAATGATTACCTGTGTTTTAACTGCTAAGGATTTTTCCCATATAATGACTCCAGATGCTCCCATAGCAGCACTCTCTCCAATTGTGTTCACCAGATCAATCTGATACATGTACAATACAGGCATAATTACGAGGTTGTACTGAGTAACAACAAAGTCCTTATAAGGTACACCCTCATATTATATTATATTTTATACAACAGTTCTTTCTGGTCCTCAAATCTGATTGGCTGAAAGGTCATTTTTCCAGATATTCACCCCAGATATCACCACGGGAACCTTTTCACCGTTTGTGAACTTTTATATTGACTTTTATATTGAAAGAGACTGAAACGGGGCTGTAAACAAGGACGTTATTTTTTTTACTTTCAACAACACCTTGTAAGACGCAACCAACAAATGCACTGAGTAGCACTGTCATCAGAAATCGCCATTAACAGTTGAAAAGTTGCTGATATAGAGCGGGTACTCGTGTGATACTGTATATTATATTTTCTTTATATACCCGCTTATACACTAAAAAATGCTGGGTTGTTTCAACCTAATTTTAGGTCAAATATGAAAAAAGTTGGGTTCATATTTGTCCATATTTGACCCAAATTTGGGTTGAAAAAACCCAGCATTTTTTAGAGTGTAATGTCTTTTGTAACCATTGGTTTTGTTAAACTCAACAGATGGCAACCTACTGTTCATTACCTCTGAGAGAAAGGAGCTAGAGGAAGTGTACACAATCTTGATCAGTGGAAACACAGGAAGATCAAAGGTAGTCCCTGCAAGAGCCGCCACTCGTAAAGCCTCTCTGATCCGATTGGTTGCGTAAAGCCACGCCCCTTTAGTTCCCTCTGGCAGCTTCTCCAGCGAGAGGGCTGGATAGAGGGCACCGCTTCGCTTCCACAGCCACATGAGCTCATCATTAAGGGCCATTTCTGCCGCAGGGCACCGTCCCGTGTAATTGGCTAATGCTATCTGGGTGGAGTCAAAGTTATAGCAGTTAGGATATGGGGCTATGCCCCATAATCTTTGTGGGCGGAGTCTCTTCACCTCCCGCAGTGTTTCCATCATTATGGACTGTGCTGCTGCTTCAAAGTCAACCTGACAAGAAATTAAATCATAACATAGATTTATACAACATAATGCAGAATGATAGTCTCTGAAATATCATAATATGTTGCGATTGTCATCACCTGAGACCATTTCTCCACTTCCTCTGTGCTCCAGTCTGGAAAAAATCCCCGGAGAAGTGCCCTCGACTCCACAAGATACTTTGTTTTAATTCCCCTGTTCCTGTTCCACTGAGGCGCCCACTCTTGCCAGCGCAGCACCCCTAAACCAGGTGCTCCTGCTTGAGGTAATGAGGCCATCAGGTCACCCTCCACCCTCTGGAGATGAATGTCAAGGCTGGTGTGTTGTGGTAGGCCACCGTTGACAGGATGATCCTGTGCAGTGAAATATGGGTAAAGTCCTAGCGTGTCCTCATAAAATATTGCCACACGGCCTTCCCACTCCATCCCAAATGCAGCTGGGTCCGGCCGACCCAAACAGTCTTTGTCTGGAACCCCCCATAACACCAGGAAAGGCTGGCCAGCGAGAAGAGGGGCCCGGGCAGGACCGCAGACACATGGACGAGTGAAGAGACAGAGGAGGAGGAATAGAAGAGAAAGGGAGAGGAGGATGAACATGTGTTTTCTTCCAGCCATGGAGCTGAACAAGAGGTTTCAGGGCCCCTCACCCCAAAACTCACACAAAAGCCTCCTTGGAGAGGGATAATGTCTGGAGATAAAGACATAGAGACATCTTATAAGTATTTCTCAGTTATTTATTGATTTCTGTTCTGGTGTGTTTGTGTCCATAATGAAACATGGGGCAATTCAACAATAACTTCAGTTGCACAGTTTTATTAAGCATCAAGAAGCTTTCAGGTTAAACAACTGAAATTTAGGACAACTTGTGGACAGAAATATTCCATCCCACACACTCTTAAAGTTAGGAGAGCCCAGACCCATGGTTAGTTATCAAAAATCTCTCATTAATTATATCTGAAGGTATAGATTTTAATCCAAAATGTTGAACTGCGTTCTCATGACAAGCATGTTGTCAAAGAAGGTCAATTCATGTGTATGTATATATATTTCCTAAACATATTTTAGATATTATTTTTTATATAATTTAGATATATTTCTTTGTTTTTTCCTGGCGAAATTTTCAACCGCTTTTTGTATCAGACATTGACAGTAATAATAATAATAATACAAAAAAAGAGAAAAAGAGTGTGATCACAAGTCCCTGTTTACCAACTGAAAAGATGGAGCTGCGACGCTACGTCAGAGGAAACAAAGGGAGACACTTTAGGATAATGAATCGCTAACAGGATTCATTAGTGCTGCCCAAATTCAGCGCTAAACGCTCTTTAAAGTGTATTAATACGAGTCTGCAGTTCACAAGCTTTTCAACAGAGGGCGCCAGAGGGCCAAGCAACACCTGCGTCTCATTACACTGACGAAACATATTTATCGATCTCTTTATCCCTGTGTACTTTGAAAAAATACTGCAGCATACTACTTTTCACTTCGTTATTCGAAAGTTACTATTTATTAATGGTTGAAGAAGTTTAGCAAGCTGTTCGTGTATTCCTTGAAAATACTCCCTGCTGTATCCTAAACTAAAGTGTAAACCATCCTTTTCAGCATGGGAAAAAGAAACCATCTCCATGGAAACTATACTAATAATAGTTTATACCACAATAGCTACAGTTATTAATAAGCTTGTTATTATGGGGTTGTGGCTCTCCATATGTGGGAGAAACATTGCTAAATGTAACATGTACCCGTTTTACGCTGGAGTGCTCACTCTGAAGTGATTTCGGCCACTCAGCCATGCCAGATAATAGCTGTGACACATACAGAGGAGAGCCAGTTATATATGTGTAATGATCTGAACGCAAAGACATCTTTCTGTGTCAAATGAGTGCCTTTCTCTGAATAGGCTCTCTGAAATTGAAACTGAAAGCTGTGATATCATTCTCACACATTTAAAAGTTTTGTTCTTTCTCATCCGGTTAAACTTGACTATGTCAAAGTAAGGTTCTGTTGTTGGGTGTGATAGTTTTAGGCCAGTTCCTGCTTTCGAGGAAGAGGCTGGGAATCGACTTAGCTTTTATAATGCCAATTTCCATCTCATTTATAGCATTTGGAGTAAAACACAGTTGTTTAACTGATAGTTTGGTTTCCCTCATCAGGTGCTTAAGGAGATGGGATCGGAGTACTGGATTGTGTTACTCACCTCTGCATTACTCACCTCTGCATTGGATCTCCAGGTCAAAGAATCCAGAAGGCAAGGTCAAGATGAAGAGGACTCTTCTGAATGGGGAATAATAAGAAATGAGTGTTTCTGTGCAGGTTCGCACGTTCGGGTCTCCTGGCTCAGTACAGAAAGCCACAGAAGGGAGAGACTTCAGCCCAACCATGAGGGATGAGATGACAGGCTGTCCTGACAAAAGGATGGATGAAGTGACAGAAGGAGGAAGTAGAGAGGAAAGCAGTCTACCTCACCTTCACCAGAGTAATCTGTTAGTAAGTAGGGTCACCACGGACCATGACAATCACATGATCAGACTCACCGTAATCCCTTAATCCGCCACTCCCTCCTACCAAACACACCTAATTCAAAAACACGCACCCGCACACACACACATACATCCAAGCACACATATGCACAAAACTGGGTCACAGTGACACAAATTCACAAAAATTAAAAAAGAAAGAAAATACTTACTATAAAATGCATTGACTGTATCTTTCCTTCCTGTTTTCGTTTTATTCAACATCATACCTGTATTGAAATGGAACATTTAGGTTTCATGAATGACCCTCATATCAAACTATACCTTTCATTTCTTTTTTTTACTTTTAAATCCCTTTTTCCTTGATCTCTGCTGGTTTCTGCCTTTCTCCCATTCCTGTCTTTCTCATTTCTCTGTCAATTTTCTGATGTCTAATCCCATTTCCTGAAAAGGATCACTGGCAAGATTATTCACAATTATATCATCCAGACATAATCTGGCATAATCCTGTTCTTTTCTATAGACTCTGTTGGTATTACAGATAAGACAAAATAAGGATTTGGTTTTTGTGACTGGTGTCATTCCAGGTTGTTCGTCTTTCTTATGTCCAGATTGAAATGTATAGTCATAAAAAATAGACTTTTTATGACCAGTTTTAAAGAATTAATGAGAGGGAGTTCTTTTCTTGACAGGGTTGAAATGTGTGTGTGTGTGTTTGAAAGAAATAAAAACATTTACAATATGAAATATTTCTATTTCAAACAAATGTTGTAATGTTGTTCTATTCATCAAAGAATCTCGAGAAGGAGAAGAAAAAAACTAGTGCAGTTTCAACAAAAAATATTAAGCAGCACAGCTGTTTTCAACATGGATAATAATAAGTGTTTCTTGAGCATCAAATCAGCATATGAGAATGATTTCTGCAGGATTGTGTATAAATATATTAAAATATAAAAGAGTTATTTTAAATTCGTAATAATTATTAAAATGTGTATATATATATATATAATATTACAATATGTAATATTACTATAATAGTAAGCATAACAATTCACAATGTTACTTTTTACTGTATATTTTTATCAATTAAATGCAGTCTTGATGAGCGCAAAATCTTACCAACCCCAAAGTTTTGAATGGTAGTGTACATAATTTAAATAATATATTGATATTATTTAAATTGTGTATATATATATATATATATATATATATATACAGTGTGTAGGCAGAGTATACAGACC